>NC_142575.1:5150000-5332500 GCF_041283825.1 Pyrus communis | reverse complement strand
TAACTAATTTGTGGATCACTGCCCTAAAAAGAAAAAACTTTGTGAATCAAAGCTGTCAATGCAGTAATCCTTCTTAATAAACACACAAAAATGAGACCCTCCAAATATACGTCACTTCCCCTATACCCCTCTATTACGCAACCCCTTTGGAGTTCTTTGTGGCAACATTTGGGTAGGAGTTGTGGCGGCTGCCCCATCAATTACAGCCGCAGACGAGCCATGGAACGTAAAGCAACTGCACCTCCGCGGCGAGTAATGGTGGTGGCAGATCCAACCCGGGAATCAGCGGGTGCACTCCAATATGCGCTTTCTCATGCAGTTCTTGAACACGATGAATTGATCCTTTTCTTTGTTGAGAACCAAAATACCTGGCGAAACACATTCACGACGTTACTCAAAATACCTAGCATCGCCTCCGCGGCCATTGCTACCATGTCCTTTGAAGGAACCTTTGAGGAGGACGTGGATTTTCTTGAAGAAATGAAGAATGTATGCGAACGTGTACAACCAAAACTGCGTGTGCGTGTGGAGAGGGTGGCAATGGAGGAAGGCAGAGACAAAGCAAACACTATTCTACATCAAAGCGATGTTCTTGGGGTTGATATCATAATTATAGGGCAACGAAGGAAAATTTCGATGGATATTTTAGGGTGAGTTTTCTTTCTCTGTAGATGTTCTAGTTACAATACTTCTGTTTATATATATATATATATATATATATATATATATATATTTTTTTTTTTTTTTTTTAAGTGGAGAAATTAAGATTACGCGGGATTCTCTTATGTGATCTATGTATATCAACATCATGCATAACATAAGATTTCTATGTATATTAATATCATGCATAACATGAGACTATATATCTTCGACTTTGACTTTTCATAATATCGTTCCACTTTTAATTTTTAACATCATATCTCAAGAACTACTAGGTATCTTAATTTGATTTTTATTAAAAGTTAAGAAAAATGAGAAACGAAAACAAACGGAAATTCATGCAAAAAGGCGATGATATATTGAAAGTGGCATGAGTTCGAGTCATTTGGCTAGCCCAAGGGGTCAGAGAGGATGACAAAATTAAATTTAAATTCGAATTTAATTCCTTCCAATGTAATTGTTCGCTAATTCTAATTTCTGATATTGTGTGAAACAGATCCTATACGTGGCCTGGAGGGCGAGGGGCAAAGGCGATAGACACAGCGGACTACTTGATCGAACATAGCAAACGCACTTGTGTTGCAGTACAAAAAAAGGGGTTAGATGGAGGCTACCTTCTCAACTCAAGAACCCTAAAGAATTTCTGGCTTCTGGCTTAACCTCGCTTGGTAAATGACCATCTTAACCTGGCCGGGATCATGGTTAATTAGTAATTCATCATGTTTAATTTCTCTTGGTTAAGGAGTGACTTCCATTTGCACAAGCGCGCCGATTTGGAAATGCTGCTGCCTCTGGGAGAACCTTGGACATATATTTGGAAATGCTGCTGGCTCTGGGGACATATATATTTGACAATGCTAGGTCACAATTACAAACTGTACAAAGTAACCTCCTTGTTAATTCAAATGTGAAGCACACATTTTCAGAACTCTTTCTGCATGCATGAATTTTTCGGTTGGTTCCTCCATTTTATGAACATTATAAATTGTCATATATTTGGGCATGAACCATGCCATTTCTAGATAATTACTAAGTTGTCTAGCCGACTGAGTACGTGTACCTGCCGTTCCTATAACACACATCCAGTGATAAACATCTGCTACTTTAGTAGGTCATGAATCGAACAACTATGAGTATCACAAGATCTAAATTGTTAAAAAAAAAAACATTCAAATATTGTGGTACCTCTACTTCTAAGTTCTAAGTTCAAGATTAACTTGGCACATACGTAATATGAAATAAAATTTCGATCTGGGTTTGTTTGAAATAGGATATGCTAAAAGATTTTGATCCAAACCCTGGCCCAAAAACTGGGTTGGTCCATTTCGGTTCTATTTAAGTATTGACGCGGGCCAGTTCAAAATATATAGGAAAAAATGACAATGATCGTCGTTTAATCAACTAAAAGAGAGATTGGTTGTTCACAAGGATAATTGAATTGTTGGAAGACTGAAGGCATGTTTTAGAACATTTAATTCCATATTTTATTTCTTCTTCTTAACCAGTCAAAAAATGCATTTACGTTTACGAATTTTATATCCAGGAAAAGAAGGAATAAATAAAGCCATTTAAACGGCCGATCCAAATATGTGGCCTGAAAGTGCTTGACTGTGGCAACGAGTAAAGTGAAATTCCTCAAAGTCTCTCAGATACGAAAGATGTGGATAATTGTGGTTTGCTACCATATAAAAATAAATAAATTGGTGGCCTGAAAGGGAAGTATATAATAAAAGGAGACAACACAAAGATAATGGATACCATCTCCGACAGAAGAAACTCTTATGCTCTGATGGCATAGGAATTAAGGTTCTTGTGAGTGTATGCGTGGAAAAAATATATATTAGGGTTTGTATTCCATATCAAACTAAATAGCAGATAATTGTTAGTATGATTTATCACTTACATCAGCTAAAGTATAACCAAAATGTTAACAAATCATTTTAGCTAGCCAATTTTTAAGTTGTTTCAGAAGTCTCTTTATATTTTTGTTTTAAGTTCTAATGAGCTAGTTTTTAGCTTGGATAATACTTGGTTCTTTATGTAAAAAGTCATTTCTCATTATATGACGACAATGACATCACTTTACATTACAAACTTCATAATCTGAATTATCCATTTTTTACAATCATCTAAAGATCATTAGTAGAAAATTTAATTAATTTGGAGACTATATATGTCGAACAATTCGACAGTGATGTTAACAAGTAATATCCTCATAATTAACCGTCAACCGTCAACTTGTTAGTTTTCTAGATGATCTTTAAATGATGATAAGCGAAATAAATGGTTCAAATTATGACATTTGTATGGTAATTTGGTCAAATAATGTCACATTGTCATATAAGGATAAATGATACTGCTAAAATATTGAAAAACTGTTTTGTAAAAATGGGAAACGACAGGAATTCGTTAATTAATTTGTTCTTTTCCTTGTAATGTTTAGTGCAGAGAGAGAGAGTTCATAAATAGGGCTTGACGGCGACAAAGATTAATTTCAAGTGTCAAATTAACTCAACCTATCATGCAAAGGTTAGATGAGCTGTTGCCACCCACCCCAACCCCCTCTCAAAACTTTAGCTTTCAGGAAACAGACTTTCTGATCGATCGATTTGGCAATCCAATGAAAACTATTGCTCAACTATAAAATAATAGCACTGGTTTCTGTTAACATCCCTGTATGCTTGTTTCTATTGTCTACCCACCACTTTCAATTTCAACTTCCACATTCACAATCTTCCCCCGATGATCAAATGCATGGAAAATTATCCATCAATCTTATTTAATTAGTTGTTATCATAACGACAGCAACCCTAATTAATTTATTTGTTTGAAAACATCAATTAGAAATATAAAAAGCAGATTGTTAGTTTTGAAAAGCATAGTATATATGCTAAGGTTGTTGGCATTAATTTGAAAATGATTTATAGTTTCAAAAATAATTAATGGAACTAAATAACTTGATCCTCATTGATTCATAAAAAGGGATCCAAGGAGTCGTCCTAAGGACACCAGGCAACTCCTTAAGAGTTCAAAAACCTTTTATTTGTCAATAGTCTATCGCTCATAAGATTTGTACTCAATACGTCCTTCAACAAAAAGGAGATTGAGTGCAGCTAGACAAAAAATGAATAAGCTCAAACCCATTGAAGCATGTCTCACATTACGAATTCAATGAAGTTAAATTCTCTTTACATTGATGGTTGCACTACTAATTGCGTTGAGCCCTTTTTGTGTAAAACTCAATACATAAAAGTTTGCACAACGATTGAACCCAAGTTGGGACCATGAATTGAAAATCCCAAAGTCTTGATTTGGGAAGCCAGAATTGAGTCCCTGAAATCTAAGTAAAAAAGAGTTAAGTACCACTGTGGAGTTGTCTTTACATGTGCCTCGCTAAAGAGTGGACCCAATTGAGCGGGGTGTGACCCACTAAAGAGTGATCCCACGTGAGGGGGTGTGTTAAGCATGTCCCCACATCAGATCTTCTGGGCCAAACTAAACCTTGCATCGATGCCCTTTTGGATAAAACCCCCCATTTATTAGTTTACACATGTAGTGAAGTTAAACTATATCGATATTGATTAGTAATTAACAGCGCTCCATCTTTCAAACTTTAATAAAACTTCTTTGATTTCTATTGCATTTGAATAATGTGGAACTTTTTCTCCAAGAGTGAAACTGGCGTCGCTGAGGTACAAATTAATTTAGTTTAAATTTTGAATTTCTCGTGAGAGTATAAACAATGAAGTCTATATAATATATGGAAGCTTTTTCTGTTATGTTCTGTTGCCAACTTAATTGATGTAACTGTCTCTATCTAATCTATATAGATCTTATTAATTAATTAGTCAATAACAATATAAAGTGGTATTATAAAGCTAAAATATCATAAAGAAATCAAGTGGTTAATTTCTGTTGAGCTTAATTGTGGCTTGTTGTCTATGTCATTTCCTTGACCTTTAGAGATTTCCATGGTTGGAGAAGCAATCCATCCACTTTTTCGTTTGTTAGCTGGGGTTTGGGTGTACTTTACCCCATACGGCGGTTCACCAAACCAGTGGCTGCTGACCACCTTGCCCTTCAGGTAACAGTAGTGTTTTAGTTGACATGTAAGATATAACTACTTCAAGAAGTTTCTTGGCCTTGAGCTACACGTACATTCTAATATATTTATACGTATAGAGAGCTCCATGCTTAAGTATTAATTCATTAATCTACACCTACCAAACTATAAGCAAAAACGACATGGCAACAGAGACTGAGATCCTCTCTCTTTATAAGTAAGGCTTGGTCGTATAAATTTTATTGTAAGAGAGAGAACTAAAGATCAAGAGCAATAATTAAGAGTCAAAGAGAGAGGGAGAGAGGGAGAGAGAGAGAGAGAGAGAGAGAGAGAGAGAAATAAAGCTCGAGAGAAAATGGCAATGGTGCAGTGGATTCGAGTCGTGCTTCTGGTGGCGTGTTTGTGTTTTCCGGCATCTGTAGAATGTATGGTTCGACATTACAAGTTTAATGTAAGTACACGTTTTCAGTTAATATCTTTTAAATGTTTCGCATCCTGCAGCAAGCTAGGGTTCATTAGTTGCCACCCCATGCAGCAGACATTTATGGTACCAAATATGTTAGCCATACGATTAGGACTTTTCCACATTTTGGTGTCTAGTTGGGGAAGGGGAGGGCTGTCAATAGTTCAGCGGGGCCGATAAAGATGCTAAAACTACAATAGTAAAAGAACACAAACTATTTAACGGGGTTCACTCAAAATTGGACTGCGTCTAGAAAGTGTTCTTTATTAATTTGTAATTTTGTACGTAGGTCACATATTTCAACTGTATACATGGCTTAAGGGTTTTGGAACCATGCAGTACTAGTACTCTTGGTTACTGGGAATTTGCAAGTTGCCAAATCTGCAGCTTAGTATATATGCATATATATATATATATATATATATATATATATATATATATATATATATGTACATAGTATAAATCTGGTGTTTGGTTTTATTGCAAGTTGCCAAATCTGCAGCGCAGTATATATGCATATATATATATATATATATATATATATGTACATAGTATAAATCTGGTGTTTGGTTTTATTTTCTCATTCAAAAGAAGCAATTAATATTAGTTTATTGGTGTCTGTCTTGTAAATTTTATCTTTTGAATTGCTGATAGTCACCGTACCTGTTGATCTCAAATTAAGAATAATATTTTGTATGCATTATCCATACAAAATATAAAACTTACGGCCACTATTAGCAATTCATAATATAAAGCCATAAAGCTGACTAGCTTGCTTGTCTGCATGCATGTTCTTGTCGCTGTTTTTCTTGCTAAATTAATCCTAGCTTAATTAATTGACTAAATATCGAGCTGACTAGCCAACTTACAAAATTGAAATATAATTGTGGACAGTACATCATTAGGCATTCTTCTCTTTCTTGTTCTTGACATTTATATAAACAAAATTTGATTCAGCTCTCACCTCAATGCGGGACATGATATATATACACGTTATACAGGTTTAAATTTGAATCGTTAAATAAATAGAAAAAAATAAAACTAATGATTTCGTCACGACAATTTACTCTTTTGGGAGCCATAAAATTGTCTGCAGTTAAAGTTATAAAACATCTAAGGATTATTTTTTTTTTTAATTTTAAAAAAGACATATATGCGACACCACTTCTTTTACACAACTTTTGACACATGCTTTTGTAGGGCTCACTTTGTACTGTATTTCAAGATCCAAACCGTCTATCTTTTAGCCCTTCCCTAAAAACTCATGTTTACTTAAATCACCCAAATTTGAAATCATATCAATGTTGGATTAAGGAATTAGGGTTTCTTTGTAGAATAATATTTGCCTATTTTCTTCACTACACATGAATGTCTAAATGGTTTTGGATTTGTCGAATTTTTTTCCAATGATAATCTATGAAAGATGTTCTAAAAGATAGACAGTTCGGATCGTTAAAATACATTACAGAGTAAGTCCCACAAAAAATTTGTTAAAAAGTAATGTTATGAGTCCGCTATCTTTAAAAAAAAGTGACAGATAAACAGAAGTGGCTAATGTAACATGTAATATAAACAAGATTAATCAATCTAAAAACCCCAAATCTTTATCAAACAGCAAAGTGGGAGGGTATGGTTGAGAAAGCCACCAACCTTGTGTGAGATTGGGCTGTGTATGCCTAATGCTACCTAGTGTTCCAGTTGGCTTGTTTAAAAACATGTGTGCTAGCGCTACTGTGCTACAATCGTACTAACGACTTCCACTATTAACTGCTACACGTCGTTTTTGTAGGTGGTGCAGAAGAACATCTCAAGATTGTGTTCAAGCAAGCCCATTGTCACTGTCAATGGAAGGTATCCTGGTCCCACCATTTATGCTAGGGAAGATGATACAGTGCTTGTCAAGGTGGTCAACCATGCCAAATACAATGTTAGCATCCATTGGTAATGTCTCAAATTTGTCCCGTTGAATTTATTTTATTGAAGATGCGATTAGTAATATGGTTAGTAAGTATATGAAAATGTCGTAATATTGTTTCCTGTTGATGGAAAGGCACGGGATCCGACAACTTCGGACGGGCTGGGCCGATGGGCCGGCATACATAACCCAATGTCCTATTCAACCGGGCCAACAATATCTATACAACTTCACCATCACTGGGCAAAGGGGCACACTTTGGTGGCACGCACACATCCTCTGGCTCAGGGCTACAATCCATGGTGCCTTGGTCGTCTTACCCAAGCTCGGTGTCCCGTATCCATTTCCTGCACCCCAAAAGGAAGTGGTTGTAATTTTGGGTGAGTCCAAGATCACTACCCTCATATTTCCAGAATCTATATTCTTTGTTCGAATCTTCCTCCCCTACTATCGCTTAGTATAAAAAATAAAAAATAAAAAATAAAAAAACAAAAAAAAATTATTTGGAAAGAGTCTTTTTCCTTATGATTGTTATAATTTAACTTGCAGGTGAATGGTGGAAATCAGATACGGAACGTGTCATCAGACAGGCTTTGAAATCTGGCTTAGCCCCAAATGTCTCTGATGCTCACACAATCAATGGTCATACAGGGCCGATCTCAACTTGTCAATCACAAGGTAAATATTAGCGCATCTCATTAACTGATCACGTGATGTGATAGTTAATGTGTATTTATTACGTAGATTATATAGATATTATGATCAATTATTTTAATTCATACATAAACTCACATTATCTTTACAGTTTTGCTCGGTTTCTAATCATCAAATTTATAAATGATGTATATCCAGGAGGAATAAAATTACCAGTAAGACCTGGGAAGACATACATGCTAAGAATCATCAATGCTGCACTAAACGAAGAGCTCTTCTTTAAGATTGCTAACCACAAATTAACAGTAGTTGAAGTGGATGCTGTGTACACAAAACCTTTCAAAACCGACACCATTCTCATAGCTCCGGGGCAAACAACAAATGTTCTTGTATCAACAAACCATGGCTCAGGAAAATACTTGGTTGCAGCCTCACCATTCATGGACAATCCGACCATCGTCGTGGACAACAAGACCGCCACCGCTACATTGCACTACATAGGCACCCTCGAAAGCACGACGACTATTCTCACATTCCCACCTCCTCAGAATGCCACACTTGTGGCAACAAATTTTACAAACTCCCTCAGAAGTCTAAACTCAATCCAGTTTCCAGCTAGGGTTCCATTGAAAATTGACCACTCCCTTTTGTTCACTGTTGGTTTAGGGCTTCACACTTGTGCTTCATGTGCCAATGGTAATAGGGTGGTGGCAGATATCAACAATGTCACATTTGTGATGCCTAAAATTGGACTTCTTCAAGCACATTTCTTCAACATAAGTGGAGTTTTTACCGATGATTTTCCCGGAAACCCTCTGAATCCTTATAATTACACCGGGACACAGCCAACGAATTTGCAGACCAAGAAGGGGACTAGGCTTTATAGACTTGCTTACAACACCACAGTGCAACTTGTGTTGCAAGGCACTGGGATGCTTGCCCCTGAAACCCATCCAGTTCATCTTCATGGGTTTAATTTCTTTGAGGTTGGGAGGGGACTGGGGAATTTCAACCCGAAGACAGATCCCAAAAGATTCAACCTTGTTGATCCTGTTGAGAGGAACACAATTGGAGTGCCATCTAATGGATGGACTGCTATCAGATTCAGGGCTGATAATCCAGGTATCTCTTCCTTAATTATGTGTTTAGTTTGTGTTAGAAAAATAATTGGAAGATGATAATTTCATATTACTTCTCGAGTGGCAAAGAACCAGATTTAAACTAACATATTGCACTCCAGAAATAAATAAACAAAAACAATTTCAAAGCTCAAACTGGTTAAAAGCATTTATCCTTCTTAGTCTGATTCCCCTACTCCAATATTGTAAAAACAAACATAAATTATAATCAACAGAAAAAATTAAAGCATGAATAAAGCTGTCGGAGGTAACTAGATACGTGAAATGAGCATAATTAGAAGACAACATATAAGATTTCACATCAGTAGTATGGATTAATAGTCTAATAACATAACGTAGAAGACTTTATCCAGTAGAATATTTTCAATAAAACCATCCCCTTTGTTTTTGTATGCAGGGGTTTGGTTTATGCATTGCCATCTTGAAGTGCACACAACATGGGGGTTGAAGATGGCATTTGTGGTGGACAATGGCAAAGGTCCAAATGAATCTGTTCTTCCACCTCCAAGTGACCTTCCTAAGTGCTAGTTAATTACGTCTAAACAACATTTCCACCACAAATTGTTGCCAATTCAATTCTCAATACTCATAGCAATAACAAAGAACAAGCAAAGAGGGCTAAAATTCTGAGATAGGAAGAATTCTTTGGAGCAAGCTAAAGGAAGCTGCTGCTGCATGTTGAATAAAACTTGTTCTAAGACTAGGTCTCTTCTTCTTTTCTTTTTTTTTCTTTTTTTGGGGGTTATTTTTTGTCCTGAGACTTTATGTAAGTGTTCCTATACTGCTAATGGAAACAATAAAGATGGCATGTTCTATTTTGGAGTGTGATTGGATTTTAGAAGCTTTTAGGGTGAATTTTTTTGTAAAATATATCCTTTAAGAACTTCATTTTTGAGTTAAAGAGAAAGTAGAGATGTTGGGTTCGTTTGGAAGTTCTTTTAAAATGACTGAAAGCTCTTTTAGTAAAAAAAAAATTTGAAACTAATCTTTAATAAAAACGCAAATGAATCCTGAAAAGGCACTTAAAGTCTCAACTCTGTGTCTGGTGTACTGTAAATTATAAAGTAACTTACCATAAGGCAAGTTTTTGGTGTAATCGGGGTTTGGGGATGTAACACTTTCTCTCGGTTTCTTTTATTACATGACATGACTAAGTCATATGATGAAAAAGATAGAGATAGAAAGATAACAAAATCTATTCTGCTAAAGTGTCGGTGATAAGCCTAAAAAGATCAATTCTTACCCAAAAAGGAAATGAAGTTGTTATTAACACTCCAAAAATCTTATTCTACACTCTTCACAAGTGTATTTTTCTTTCTAATTATAGAATTTTAGAGTGCAAAATGAGATTTTTAAATTGTCAATAACAATTTCCAAAAGAAAAAGAGAAAAAAACCTATATTTGCATTTTGCACCAATTGTTGTTAAGAGTGAACCATGTCATTCTTGGCCCAGTTGTTACTAACAAATAAGCCCAGCATGTGATGACATCAAGAAGTTCGTGTCTGGGCTTCGCTGGCAAATGGCTCACATTGAAAGCATTTCACAAAAATGGTTGTTGTAACGATGCGAGTTAGATTAGTTAGTTAGGAGAAGAACACGCATGTTTGAATATTTTTCATGTAAATTAGAATAATTCAATAATTATTGTCTTTTTTTTTTTTTAACAAACATTAGTATTTACACTAAGGGGTGACAGAGGTTGGCTTAGTTTTACAATGAGCTAATAATAATATGATTTAAATTCGCCTTTGACGAGAATCAAACCTAAGACTTCTCACTTACAAGTGAAGAGGAATATCACTAGAATGTAGTACTAAGTGACAATAAATATTGTCTTCTTAAAATAAGTCATTTTTATCAACAAAATAGTTGACTCAGACCTAAAATCTTTTAAATTATTATATAGAAATACAACTTGATTAAGAGCTAGTTCGTCGCATCAATTTCTTACATTGCCAAAAAAAATAAAAAAAAGGATTCAAATTGCATATGGTACAACCAATTTCTTATATAAATAGAGTTTGGGAATTATTATTTCTTTGTTTTAATGGTAAAAGTATTATTCCTTTGTTGTTATTGTATTTAAATAGGGCTAGTACTTCAGACAAAAGAAATTAATTAAAAATATATATACATTAAATTCTAAAGAGAGAAATGCTGAGAAGACTCTTTCTTGTATGGGATTCGTTGGCAAATGTATCACATTGAAATCATTTCACAAAACGATTGTTGTACGGATGCGAATTAGACTAGTTAGTTAAGAGCAAAACACTTATGTTCGAATATTTTTCCATGTAAATTAGGATAATTGCAGTATAAATTGTCTTCTTAGAAAAAACCACTTTTAACATTTCTCTCAATGGAAATTTTTTATTGTGACCGGAATACAAGTGGTATACTACGTGTTTTTATATAAGTGATGAAAATTTTTATTTTTAAATTATTAATTTGTTAACACACATATTTTATTATTTATATAATAACACATGATATAACATTTCATGTACTGATCATACTGAAAAATTTCTTGAGACGAAGAGCACATGATGCGCATGCAAGCCAAAGAAGTCGCAATATGTCTGACTTTTTTACTTTTATTTGGGGGGGGGGGGAAGGATCCTCGTGGAATTATTTTTCTGGAGATGCTAGGGATTCCATGATTTTGATCGTTCATAATATATCGTGCGGTCTGTTTTTATTTAATACTATTTATATTTAATTTTAAATTTTAAATTTTGAAATAATTTATGACTACATAATATACGATGAACAATCATAATCACGTAATTCCTAAGATTTCAGAAAAAGAATCCGACGAGGATCCTTTTCCAAAGTGGGGGGCAACACTTTGAAAAGGGAATCTTTCCTTTAATGGTAACAAATTCATGTTGGTGGCCCTACCTGCCCCAAAACCCCTATTTAATTCAATTATTGGGCTGTACCTTTTCTTTACTAGTTTTTTTTTAATAGTTTTTATTTATTTATTTATTTATTTATTTTCATTCATATACAATTTTCCATCATTTTCAAGTTGCATTAGCCAATTTAGAAGGACTCCAAATTGAAGAGGTGTTAGGGCAATTAGAAATACTTGAATTTTGGTAAATCTAAATAGAATAATTATTCTTTCTATTTTTCGTTTCAAGCTACTTGACTTTATTTTTCGTTTCTATTTTTTTCTTTCTATCTTGTGATACACTTAGATTAAATGCTCACTGAAAAAAAAACTTGGAAATTTAGATACATTTTTTATTTGAAGGGGTAGCTGACATCTTTCATTATTAATGGTATTATTGGTATAAAAAAATTGTTATTATTGGTATTAAATTGGACAATATTTTAACAAGTAGAAACAAGTCTCCAATTGTTTTTGTGTTGTTTCCTGCTCCCCACGCTTTGCCTGCATGCGCACAGGAGCAGCCTCCCATATGCATATATGCGGAGAACCCAACTTGTGAAAATGATATACTAACAAAGGTTTAATATATAAATAAAACCTTAATGGTGAATGCTATCCCACCACACACACACACACACACACACACACTTATTAAGAATCTTAAGGCCATATTTCCAATGTAAGATCACAGGTAAGAAACAGATAATGGAAATATTTTTTGTTCACCGCCTCTTAAGCAGTTGTGAGCATTACCAATGCATTGATTGTCATTAGATGAGTATAAAACTTGAACTTTCTTACAAAAAAATTGTGAACATTGTTTTAATCATAATCTTGCGTCCATTGAGTTTTATGGGCTAAACTCCCCGTTGCATTTGTTGGTCAATACTAGATTGTGTAAGTGGTTAAGTTAAAATATTATCGTGTTGAACCAATCACTAATGGATCGTTGAACCGCTTCTTTGAAATCTGAACAAGTTAATAGCGTTTACTTAAGCACACTTGTAATTTTTTTTATTTTTTTTTCTTTCTAGAAAATAGATGTTGGTTCTAGTTGAATTATTTGTTGAAGAAAGGAATTATTTATCATGGCTACATATTGGAACCTTTTCTGTTCATTATTGTATACGTCATTATTGTTAGGTATGGTGTAGCTTCTATCTAATTGTAACCTTCGTATCGACATGCATTTTGATATGAAAAACTTGTCACGTACATTGGCTATGTGTATTTTTAATTGTTAGCAATAAAACTCATTCCTATTATTGGGTTTTATTTTATTTTATTTTTAATTTTTTAATTTTAATTTTTTAGAATTTCTTGATTTATAACGTTCATATTATTTTGACAGACACTTTTTTAAGCTTTTTAGCTAAATCTATTGTTTCAATAGACTATACATAAGAAAATCCAAGAAAACAAACGATACGTTAGTTAACTTGTCTTAATTATTATTTTTTAGTTTCACTTTATCCTATGAAATTTGTTTTGCTCCAACTGGCCCTCTAAAACACGTATATGTGTCTCACTTTATTCTTTGTTGTTATCTCTGATCATACCCTTGATGTGACACTCACGTGGCAAAAAACATAGAACATTTTCGCTTAAGAGAAAAATAAGAAATTAGTTTCAAAGGCAATAAGTCCAATCCAATTCATTTTGAAAATCGAGAATCCATCCCTCCATCAAAACAAACACATGATTGTATCGTCTAATTGGTTAAAAAAATAATTGGTCAATTTTTTTTTAACCAATTATATTATATAACATTTAATATATCAAATCATGTTATTTTTTAGGAGATTATATTTCACACATCTCAAATTATTTATTCTACTTCCTTTTAATTTTTTTAATATTTTTCTATCAAATGTTAGTAGTATGTAAAAAATTTAAAAAAATGTAGAAGAAGTAATTTAAAATATATGAATACAATATCTTTATTTTTTTCGACATATTGAGAAATATCTCTAAACAAATGATGACACAAGTCTTATGCGAGGGCAAGTGTGAGACAGCGACCTTGGCTCATTGATAGCCACGTGGCCCTATTGATTAAAAATTGCGAGATTCGAGGTACTCTTAAAGGATGATGGTGGGCCCCTACACCAGCGAACAATACAACATGTTTTCCACCAATGAAAAACATGTGCACGTGGCAACAAAGGCATCTCCGTCCTTGGGCTACTCTATTTACACAAGATAGTCCAAGCCCAATCTCAAAGTTAATCACGGCCCAAGTAATTAGACATGTGTAACAAACATTTTTATATATTGAATATTAGGTGCCAAGGAGAATTATGACTAGTTTGGAAGTACTTTTATATTGTTGAAAACGGTTTTAGTGAAAATATTAATTGAACCCACCATTTTTAGTAAAAATGCAAGTGGATTATAAAGAAGCATGTTTGCAAAAAACAAATATTTTCTTTAAAATCGCTTTCAATTAATTGAAAAACACTTTCAAACGAACTTATGTACGACGACTTATTAGTTATAATGATCTTAAATTTGAAGGCTCCAAATGTACAACGACATATTTTTTTGGGTTAAACATGTAAGATATTTATATGGAGAAAATGTGTACAGGGTTCTTGTCACGTGGTAATGTAGAGTAGCAAAATAATTTGGAAATGTGTTTATATTTGGTGATCAATTTTTTTTTGGACGATCGTTCACGTGTTTGTGCGGTAAATATTAACGGATGATTAATGCAAAGTCTACTTCGAGACCCAAATCTATTAATGGTTAGTTTCTTTACGCAAACATAAAAAACTCCAATGATTCAAATTTACTTTGGACACTCGTTGATATGCACATAAGTAACTGTTAGTTATTGGTTAATCTTTATTCGCCAACGATTAATAATCCGTCACATATGTTGATTGTGGCCTGAAATCAAACATAATAGTTCATGTTCAAAGTCGTAATGTACAATCTGAAAAGATCTTATGTTGTCAAACAGTATGCATGAAAACATCTTCAAATGATTGTACTTTATTATTCTAGTACGATATGTCACATAATATTACAGTTTAATAATATTTTTCTGCACTTATAAGTATAGATCTTAGATTCTAATCTCATGAACAATGAGATTAAAACTAATTTATTTCTCTTACTTCTTAATCGTTGTAGTGAAAGAAATTCTAAATCAATCAACGGTCGAGAGTTATCTAGATAATTAAAACCTTGGAAAGAGATTAATGGTTGAACTAAAACCACATCAAACTTTAACGATCTAAATTGCATATTTTTCAACTTGCACTTATAAGTATTGGTTTAGTACTGAAATGCTTTTATAAAAAGTGAGTATCAAAAAAAGTTAAGCTAAAAAAAGTGTTTGGTAAACACTTAAAAACAACGCTTATTTTCATAGTTTTGGATAAAAAAAATTGAAAACGTGAAGCAGCAAAAATGAATTTATTCTCACATCACAACAGAAACTGTTTTTTTTTCAAAGCAACGCAAAATAATATCAAACCAGCCTTACATCTTTCTTGCAAAGGTGGTAGACATAGCGGTGGAGCGGTTGGTCACATCTGCAGGGGACCGCCTGGTTGTATTGGTTGTATTACAGAGCAACAACAGCACAAAGAACTAACTGCATACATAACGCGTGCCCCCACGCTCCAATAGATTAGTTCTGTTTTCTGGTGTTAAAGGCTACAGAAATGAGAGTGAAAGGCACGCGCGTTCAAGAGAGTAGATATTACATCATTTTTAACATTTGAGAGACGAAGGAAAGAATAAGTGAGCCTAGAGGGCGGTGGCGGTTGGCTAAATTATCAGAAGGAAACCAGCAACACTCGGGTCCACGATTTGTATTCCTACGTGGTTCCAGCTCATTGGCGGACGCAGCTCCTTGAGATCATAACTTTTGCAATGATAAAGGAGGCTGACCAATTAGCCCGGAGGAAAACCACATGAGGCCCCCCCCCCCCACTCCCTCAAGTTGCAACTGTACAAAGAGTTTGAAAAGGATTTTTTATCTCAGCAGTGGAAATTGGCTTAGTTAGTAACCCCATCCTCACTTGTGTGTCGCTTAACTAAAGTTTGAGTCTATCAGCCGTTCTTGTTGATATGCGATACATAAATTTTTTTGTAAATTCATATCGATAGGAGATTGCAATCACGTGCAAGTCTTTCCGATTCAAAATTGTAGGTATACCTTAGCGCTTGTAGTGAAAGTAATCAATCTCCCTCTAAATTTTCTGTTATCAAAAAATGAAAAAAAAAATTGACAATTTTATCAAATTTCAATTAATCATGCATTAGAATTCCTTACAGTTATTCTATATCATTTAGAGTAAACATATATGTCTTTTTAAAATTTGATTAAAGTGTTTTAACCAATAATCACCCCTATTTTTTAAAATTAAAATAATTTTTGAATTTATCATTTTATCTGCATTATGCATTTTTACTTATTTAGTGAAGTGTAATTAAACTATATTTTCTCTTCTTCCAAATATGTTTTTTTTTTATCATAGGTTTTTTTTTTTTTTTTTTGTTATGCAAACATTTAATATTATTTCTTTTTCCAAATGGTTTTTTCTTTTTTCAAATAGTTGGTGATCAACATGAGAGCTCCGTGTAATTTTTTTGTGAAATTATAATTTTTTTGCTGTTTTTTTAAGTATAATTGTTGACGAATTATTGTTACGTACAATACATTACGTAATATGTTTTTTTTATCACAGTTTTTTTTTTGTTATGCAAACATTTAATATTATTTCTTTTTCCAAATGGATTTTTAATTTTCAAATAGTTGGTGATCAACATAAAAGCTCCGTGTAATTTTTTCAATTTTTTTGTGAAATTATATATTTTTTTGGCTGTTTTTTTAATTATAATTGTTGACGAATTATTATTAGGTACAATACATTATGTATATATTATCTGCAGGTACGTTTGAATTTAAAAAATCATTAATTGGTACGTTTATTTACAATTTTGGTACGTTTGATTTGATACATATTGTTAATATTGGTACATTATTTTTATTTTGGTAAGTTTTATTTTGTACACATTGTGTATTGGTACATTTATATTATTCTCAATCCTATTTTCTCTTAACGTATTAAAACAAAAACTTATTTCGGTACGTTTGATTTTGGGGGATTTAAAAATATTTTAAACTATTTTGGAAAGAAAATATTTTAAATTGTAGATAATTATTGCTAAATTGTAGCATTATTGTGAAAATAAACTAAATCTAACCAACTTTTTTTTTTTACAATTATCTCTAATGGAGGAGAGTGTAATCAAAATGTTAGATTATAGGAAATTTATTACAATATAATGTGCATATAGCATCAAAATTATGACAAAAAAAAAAAGTTTAATCAAATCGCTAAAAGACATGGATGTTTGATTTAAAAAATTCAAAACTCATGCGCCTATATATCAAAAGATTTTTTTTTTTTCTTTTTTTTCAAAAGAATAAAAAAGTCTTGCTCTTAAGGTTGGTTTTGAAGAAGCGATTGGGATTAAATTGGCTGCTTTTGTTGACATCCAGCATGATGGAAAATTCGTTAGGGCTGTAAGACAATGTCATTTTTCACGAGAATATTGTGGAGTCTGATAAGACCTAAATACAAGGGTCGCGTGCTTTTTGCGAAGGACTTGCCTATAATTTTTGTATGCTATGGTCACATTCCAAACAAATAACGGAATTTCGTGTTTTACTTTCAAAGATACGATACTAGCCTACATGCTAGTGGTGAGTCCAATAGGCAAACATGATTTTCCTAGCCATTTAGAGTATTCTCCACTAGTTGGTGGAAGGCAAGAAAAAAGGTAACAATATTGCCCTCCAACTCCAACCCAAGAAACCTTCCCCACAGTCCAATAAGCAAAGGCAAGTGGTGGTCAACCGCTGCCAGCCCAATTGCCCAACCTTCTCAAGCCCGGCCTACGGCTTTCGGGTAAGCTGACGTCAGTGCACAATTTTTTTTAATTTTTTTTCTGTCAGGCACGTGTAACACAACCACCCAAAAAAGAGAGCGGTCGACAAAAATTGCAACGGTGAGCCCTGCTGTTGCATAAATTAGACCAATAGGATCCTCTTCAGATTCTTTTGGTGAGGATCTTGGGGATCCGTAAATCGTGTCCGTTCATCGTATATCGTGTGGTCAGTTTTTGTCAAGTACCATTTATGTTTATTTTTAAATAAAAATATTTAAAATGATTTCTGACCACACGATATACGATGAACAGACATGATTCACAGATCTCCTAGATCCTCACAAAGAGGATCCGGCAAGGATTCGGACTCGAAATCAGAGACCTTTCCAACAGCTAGCTAACATGGCGCTTTGTGGACTGTTGGATTTCCAACGGTTAGTTGATGGACCATTGGATTTCCAACAGTAAAACAAATTAAAAATAATACCGTTGAGACATCTGGCACAATATGGTGCCTTTGATTTCAAATCAATTTGAAAATCAACGGCAACAATTAATCCAAAGTTAAAAAATAAAAATAAAAATCAGAAAAATCGAAACAAATTATAAAAAAAAATATGGAAAATGAAAAAAATTAGAATTTTTTATATTGTTGTTCTATAAATACTCAATTTTCTTCTTCAGTTCTCCATCACAACTCAATATTCATTTTTACTACACTCTTCCATATTTGTTTTCCACTTTCAAATTTAAGGCACATCCAGATCGAGCAATCTCTGTCGAGTAGGTATAAACATCTACATAAAGATTTGAAAGCTTGGGAATAAGCCATTGAAAAGGCGGAAGGAGTTTATGCTAGTGGCACTAAGGGCATCTCTATAAAAATCTGAAAGCTTGGGAATAAGCTATTTGACATTTGTAGCAGAAGATAAGGAAATTCCACACACTCCAAGAGAAGACGAACCGAACCACACTGATTTTATCTCCTAGGTTATGCTATGCTTTTGCCTTGTATTTGGAATCATTCATTAGAATTAAACACTCGTTTAAATGTCAAAGCTTAAAAAAAAAAAAAAAAAAAAAATTGTGAATAGTACTTGCCTGCACCCTTGTTGTTACCCTTGTCAAACTGGTGGAGTTGCATAAGGGTAAGTACTATTCAAAGTGAATAGTAAGGGCAACTTACATGTGCTTGCCCTTGCTCAAAGGGAATGAGCAAAGAAGTAGGCAATTATAGCACTCTCCCAAGAAAGAACATACCAAATAGATTCCTATAACACAATTTTGCTAATTTAATTTGCACACTCCCCTAGTAATGTTTTAAGAATTCTCAACAAAAGGGTCACCTTCTGCTCTCACAAAATAGTATTAAAGTTGTGTTTCTAAAAATGTGCCAAACAGTTTTATCAAAGTTTTCTTGCAATAGACAAGTTATTACAGGGTGAACTTCCATCAATCATCATCAGTTGCCAACCCATTGTTTCCTCACAACTCAAAATTAAGAAGGAAATTTGACCTTCAAACCAATAAAAAAACCCAAAAAACAGAGTGAGTGTGTATTTATAATAAGAGGGAACTTTTTCATAATTTGAAGGATCTACAATCACCTTACCCTCCAATCACAGCTACCCACCTTCATACTCTCTCTCCTCACCCCCCACCCCCACCACCCACCACCCCCCACCCCCAACAAAAACAAAAAAAACACTCTCTCATGATCTTATAAAGCTTTGCTTTTATCTGAGCTCCCTATCGTTTTCTTTTTCCATTCATAGCTCAAACACTACACTTTAGTTTTTTCTTTCTTCTCTTTTCTTTGTTGCTGAGAGGGCCTCAGAGAAAAAAGGAAGAAAGAAGAAACCTTTCCCTACTTTTCCTTCTCACTCCTACTCTAAAATTCAGAGCCCCTCTCACTCCACTCCCCAATTGGGTTTTCTCCATTCTCTTCAGTTTCTGTCTTTTCTGATTGGGGTGTGTTAGAATTGGAAGAAGAAGAAGAAAAAAACAAGAACTTGCAGATACAAGTGAGCTTTCCTCTTTTTAAATCCTGCTCAAGATTCCAACTTCCATTTTCTGAAAACGGTTTCAGTTTGGTTCTCTGTCTATGATCTTTGAAGCTTCCATGGGTTCAGATCCCATTAGGGCTTCTGGGGTTTTTGGATTTGGAGCAAGTTAAACTAATTTGGTTTTCAAGATTTCGTTTTCGATTTTGAAAAGTTGGGTTCTTTTCTGGATTCCTCAGAGAAAAGGTATTCTGATTCCCTTCAGAATGCCCCTTGATTTAACACTCATTGCACCACTCTGAAATCTCCACCTCTCTCTCTCTCCCTGCATTTCCTCTTAAGGGTTCTCCTTCTCTTGCTCTGTTTCTCCAAATTCTTTGAGTTTTTCGTTATGTTAGTGTGAATTGGAGCTCTTTAATTCGATCGTATGAAGTTTGAGATGGAGATTCTGTCCCCTTCGTCCTACTCTTCGACTTCGAATTGGCTTGTCGAAGAGAGCAAGAGCGCGAGATGGACTTCGGCGGAGAACAAAATGTTCGAAAACGCCCTGGCGGTGTACGACAGGGACACGCCTGACCGGTGGCACCAGGTGGCCGCGATGATACCGGGGAAGACGGTGAGAGACGTGAAGAAGCAGTACGAGGAATTGGAAGCTGATGTTGGCCAGATAGAAGCAGGGTTAGTTCCGATTCCGGGATACAGCACCTCTCCATTCACATTGGAGTGGGTGAACAGACATGGCGGCTATGAGGGGTTCAAACAGCAGGCTTGCGGGATTGGTGGCAAGAGATCTTCGCTGAATCGCCCTTCAGATCACGAAAGAAAGAAGGGGGTTCCGTGGACTGAGGAAGAACACAAGTAAGTTTTCCAATGTACATTTAATATAAAACATTTTGATCTGCTGAAATAAATTGGATTGAAGTTTTAACTTTTTCGAGTATATGATCAACAAAAAAGCGCGAAATTTCGGTATAAGTTTGGTATTGCCTATGAAGCGCTGCTAAGATGTCGAAATTTCTGATGAAAATTATATCGGTCGAGAATTTTTTACAGCAATTTGTTTTTCAGACATTGTTTTGACATGATATTTTGATGATTCTGCACAGGCTGTTCCTAATGGGGCTGAAGAAGTATGGCAAGGGGGACTGGAGGAACATCTCGCGGAATTTTGTGGTGACACGAACACCTACTCAGGTGGCTAGTCACGCACAGAAATACTTCATCAGGCAGATTTCCGGGGGCAAGGATAAGCGAAGAGCCAGCATCCATGACATAACAACTGTCAATCTCAACGACGTGAGAACTCCGTCTCCAGACAACAAAAGTCCTCTCTCTCCAGAGCTGCCTCCGCATCCGAATTCTGCTGCCACCGCAAGGGTTCCATTTCAGTGGCATCCGCCGCAAGGCGGTGGAGTAAACATGGGTTTTAATCAAGGGCATGGAAATATGTTCATGTCTTCCCATCCTTATGGCATTAGTTCGTATGGACTAAAAATGCAGGGGCAGGACCTGCTCAAAGGTGCTGCTAATAATTCGTACTATGGACCGCAAAATTTGAGTTTCCAGATGCAATCCTCGCAGCACTACCCGCACGGATGATCTAGCAGCGGCAGCTCTCCTGTCCTCAATCCTCTGCAGCTTCACATGCCATCATATGGTCTTTTAGTTCATTAGTTTAGCTTGATCTGAGCTCTATTTTCATGGTTTAATGTAAATATGTTATTCAGAACTTTGAGTTAGCCAAGCAGTATTTGAGGGGAACAGGATCCAGGTTTTTTCTTGGAATTTCAAATTATGAAAGTTGAAGCATCTCAAACCCTATGGATTTGATGTTCTTGCCCCACTCTGGATTTCATATTCTGTTATGTGATAAGGTAGTGGTGAATTATTGCAGAAGGCATCTAAAAGATGAACAAGAGCATGAATGAGAGAGAGAGAGAGGGAGATTGATTATACTTTCTGGAATCCGGTTTGCGAGAAAAACTTAGGAAGGGCAATTTGATCAGCACCACGTGAGTCAAACAGTCTCAAAGGGACGAGGCCGAGGCCCACATCGAATCCCACATAGGTTATACTTCCAATGTACACCGGTCTTTTGTGAGAGTGGCCGAATCAACTTACCGATTAGGTTGCCTTACTGAATATTTTCTCCTGGCTTAAGGATCTTAAAGCAAGATGCTAAGCTGAACGGTTTGACTGTTCTTTATCTGAGACCTTAAAAATGGTTCCTCTAGTGAAGAATGGAATGCAGGAGGGTATCTATACATCAGATCAGATAGCATCTCAGTGAAGATAAAGCATCTTTAATCAAATAGTGAAAGCATAATTAGTACGTCTTAGCATCTCACCTGCATATTAATTATGAATCTTATGACCAGGATTAGTTACTAATCATGATTAACTTAATACACACGGGGATCTTCCAAGCTTTTGGTTTTCTCTACCCTTTGAATTTTAGTCAAATGTCTAGTACTTCTATTTTTGCCACAAAGGCTCAAACTTTGCCACTTAACAGAATACGGGAAAAATTAAAATTGCTGAAAAATCTATGAGCATCTCACATCGTGCTTTGTCTGCTTGGAATAATTTAGAAAGAATGATTCTCGCTTACTCATTTTCTCCTTTTGCACAATTTCGTTTATTTTTTCCATTGATTCTCCTTTGAGTTATGCAATCAAATAATCTATGAGCATCTCACATTGTGCTTTATCTGTTCGGGGAAGAAAAGACATTGCGGAAATCACTTCCCTAATCTAAATCTTCCCTAACTAGTCTTTAGACTATGCAGTCAGACTAGTTGCTTTCCACCAGGAAAAAACAAAAGGTAAAGAAAGGCACTGGATGCTGGGTTTTGAATTCAAATAGACCAAGTCATAGAGCACTTATGTTTGGAATTCGATGGTATTTGGTAAGTAAGACTGCCTACTTTTAACTCCTTTTAGACTGTCTCACTACTTTGGTTCAAAAAATGGGCAAGTTGACTAGCCAACACCTTCAAAGTCGCAAAAACTTTGATTAAATGCTGACTCTTCCCTGCACTAACTCAAGCATCTTATGCTTCTTCAATCACTTTTATGGCATTGTTTCTATGAGATACTCTTCTAATTAGGAAAGAAGATCCCCTTCTAGTAGTCTAGGAGTGACGATTAATAATTTAATTAAGCTCGAAAAATACTCAACTCGTTTCAGGGAAGGATTTTTTTTATTTATTTATTTTTACAAACAAATAACAGTTTGAAACGTGAATATAAACTTTTCTTTTTAATAAGTCAGTTTATTATATGTATCAGCTGATAACTTACTATTATTGATGAATGACTCATTAATTGAAAGGAACCAATATTAGTGGTCCATTATATAATAATATGCAGCACAGAACAGGATACAGAACAGATTTGGTCTGGTAAGTTTCTATAAATTTGTGGTTCATGTTTTCAGTGCTGGATTTGGAATTTTGACGATGGTGGTTTTGTGATTCCAAGTGTACGGCACCTAACAACTAAATAATCTTAAAAGAGATTTAATTGTTCTCTAATCAGGTCTTAGACTAAACTTGTGATCATGATACATATTTTGGAGACAAGTTAAGTAGCCTTTTATTGGCAGAAAGATTTCTTTACCCTTTTTTCTGAGTCTGTATTATTATTATAATTTCATACACACATACACACATGCATACGATGACGAATAATTTGTGACACCATTTTTTTAACAAATTTTTTTTTACTCGATTTTGTATAGTTCACTTCATAATTTGAGATTCTCTTTTGATGGGGATAAATGACTTGTATATATTTCCTTTTTGACTTTCTTCTTTTATTTATTTGGAAGAAGAATCTTGCTTCTAATTAAGTACTACTTTGAACTAGTGATATGCAATGCCATATAGTAAGACAACCTAGCAATTATTACCTACTATTTAGCTGCATAAAGTTCAATGACAGTACAACCATATTTTGGAAGATGAGTATGCATCGCACGTGCAAAATATGAGTGTAGTAGAGATGATAATACTTCGTTGAATGTGTGTCCACATAAGAAATGATAGAATTAAGAATGAGGATATCTGAGGTAAAGTAAAAGTGACTACAATTAAAGATAAAATAAGAGATGATCGGTTAAGGTGGTTTGGACATGTGAACAGAAGACCTGCAGATACTCCGGTTAGAAAATGTGATTATGGAGATAGGGGCTCATGAAAAAAGGGATGGAGGAAGACTTTAGAAGACTTGGAAAGAGATTTTAAGAAAAGAAATGGAGCACTTAGAGCTAATGGAACATTTGGTGCAAAACCAAATGTAATGACGGTATAGGATTCATACAATCAACCCCAATTAGTAGGATAAAACTTTGTTGTCATTGTATTCTTAGAATGAGGGAGTATTCAATAAGGCTGCCGCACTACTACGGTACAATGGCAGAGCAGGGGGTTTGGGACACGTTCATTGGTTGAGAGTTAAAATATCGATGACGGGTCACGTGATCTGGACGCTCGTATTGAAGTTTTTTGTCCCACGCAACAAGGTTTTTGTGGACTAATTTCCTCATTGGACTAATGATCCATAACTATACAAAGGTAATGTCATGGCATGGATGTTTGCCACCCAAACCCAAAAAGATCAACTTGTTAGGTGATACTATTTTCCTACCCTTGTGAACCCATGAATTGATCGAACTCATTCCTATCTGGTGTAGGGTTCCAGTCCGTAACATTCACCCGTAATCGAACATGAAACATTTGCTCTTCATCGTTGAACACCCTGCCTATCCATGTGTGATCTCTCAACAGATTTCTAGTATCGATCTGCACATCATATAGTAGACATTCCGAAGTGTTGCTTTTCTCCAACAAATGGTCAAAGAAAAAGGATGAGAGAATTGAGGGAGAGAAAACAAGAAAAACTAAAAACAACTTCAAGGTATTTACTACGTGAAACTTCAACTTTATATGAAAGGATACAGTTAAACAAAATGGCAAAACAATAAACAAATGGCTCTAGTTGCACTGTGCTGTTTTTCATTTGTTCCATTTTCGAGATAGGCATACTAGGGTTAAACCCTAGTGGCAGGGCAAAATCTTGGGTGTAACAGGAAATATACCATTTCTATCTTACTTATTGTGTGATCGTGCCAAATATATTTTTCTTGGTCAATGAGATACTGTTCTACTCAATCCTGCGTATGAAGTAAAGAATCCAAACCAACATGGGCAATATAGTCATTGACAATTGGGTTTCTCCACAGTAAAATGACAAACTAATCACCATCTTTTTCCGACCCTTTCTGCAACTTGGAGAGGAAAGCACCCTATACCACTTTATTCCTAGTTTGATTAACATCTCAAAAACTAATTCTAACCACATACATATAGTATCTCACTATCCGTACTTCTACTTTCGGCCATCTTGTTTTCTCTCCATTTTCTCAGCTTATATTCCGATTCTTCTCTCTCAAATTGCTAGTAGCTAAAATGCACTCCAGAATTCCCTATGGGCCCTAGGTCCGGTTTTTTGCTACAGTAAAACGGGATCCCTGGTAAGAAAGGGCTAGATATTCATATATCAAAAGAAAAGATATGAGAGGACTTTTTGTAGGGTTTGATTCTCTATGATGCTTCACTTCAGTGGCCCCCCGGAGATATCTGGGAATAATCTCTTGTGGGGGACATATTTCTACATATCAAAGTAAAGAATATTGAAGGTCGGAAAGCAGAAGATGCATCATATCTGAACAACATTAGTTAATGTAATCACAGATTAAACGGTTTCATTTCCGTGTGAGTAATAAGAATCGGAGAAACAGTTGAATAGATTAAAGAGTAGAAGTTGAGGCATACCTGGACAAGAAAAACAGGATAATAGATAAAGACATACCATTGTCAATAATATCAGTTGGGATCCGAAGCTTAAGTTGGGATATATGAGACTGGAAACCTTGTCCTTCTATCTCTTTATTGTAATGAACCGAATTTCAAATTGACATTGTACATTGATCTGATAGTATGACTTGTATCCGCCCTAAGAAAACATCCCAGAGTCAACCCTTCATGCCAGCTGACTATAATGACAAGGAACAAGCGGCACGGTAATAAGGTAACATAAGAAAAGAATAGGATAAATTCATACATTCAATTAAGTATAGAGACATTTGACATCTAGGTGGAAATTATTCCTGAACGGTTGTTCTGCTCAAATAGACTCAGGAAACTCAGCCCTAGAGTTTGGTAATGAGGTGATTTTGAAAAAAGTGATTATCAAAAATGTTGCCGTGAGTGATTTAAAAAAGGGCATGTATATATATTGTAAATATTAGGAATCCTTTATTAGGAGGGATATGTGTGTCCTTTATTGTTTCCTTATAGAACAAGGATTGTATCTTGTATCTATTTTCCTCTATGCAATACAATAAAAAATCAAGCCGTAAAATTCAATTTGGCATCAGAACCAACCGTAACCCTAGGACTCCCACTGTGTCGCTGCTATCGTGAAACCAGGGAAAAAAAAAAAGGATCCAGCAGTCTGTGGTCTCTGCTGCATCCCTGCAGCAAATCAAGATTGTCCATAATTCAACAAAGATTGCTGTCGTAGGGGAACAGAAATCACTGTAGTTTTTTTTTTCTTTCAGTGGTGTCGTTGCATCCCTGCAACAAATTTGTTCGTGTGCTGTGTACGTGTGTGTGGTGTGTATCGTGAACAATGGCGAGTGACCAGGGAGAGGCGGTGCTGAAATTGGAAGGTAGGGCATCTGGCTCTACTCATAGGTCAATTGTTAATCCCGTGGTTAGTCAAAGTGATGCTTCAAACGTACCAAATATTGTAAAACTCAATAGATCAAATTACCTTCTTTGGTCCAAAGTATTAGATATGCATATTGCTAGGCGTGGAAAGAAAGGGTTTGTGACAGAGAGTATTAAGGAACCTCAAAAAGATAGTGCCGAGTATGATGCTTGGGAGACTGGGAATGCAATTGTGAAAGGATGGTTGATTAATTCCATGGATCCGACTATCATGGGTTTTTTCATTCATCTTCGTATTGCTAAAAAGGTGTGGGAAGAAGTTGCCAGGATGTATTATGATGGGTCTGATATCTCTTAGATTTATGAGTTGAAGGTGAAATCATTCTGACTTCGCCAAGAAGGGCAACCTATTGGTGTATACTATGCCAATCTTAAAGCAGTCTGGCAAGAACTCGATCAGAGAAAACCAATTAAGATGGCGTGTGCTTTTGACTTGAAGACACTTTGGGAGGAAGTTCAACTAGACCGCGTGTATGCTTTTTTAGCGGGCATCGATGATGTTTTTGACAAGGTCCGTAGTGATATTTTGAGAACTAAACCTCTACCATCTATGGAGGAAGTGTTTTCAGTAGTTAGGAGCGAAGCTCAACGCCATGTTACTATGATGGGAGGTAGTGCCGCTGTGAACCAAGGAGGAAGTCCCCCCGTGGCTATGGTGACACGGCCTTCTTGTTCTGGCCGACTCTAAGGCAAGTCTTCATCAACTGATTCTCGCCCTTTCACTCGAGAAAATAAAGATGATTTGAAGTGTACTTTTTGTGGGCAAACCCGTCATACGAAAGATACATGTTTCAAAAGCATGGAGTACCTGAATGGTTCCCTGAATTGAAGAAGAAATTACGTGCGAAAGAGCGGGTCTTTAATGGAGCTAGTGGAAAGCATTCCTCTATGGCTGCCGCAACAACTGGATACAAAGATGTTGTGCTTACTCAAGGGGATCCAAGTCAAGCTTTGTTGACCCGGTTCATTCCTAATGAGTCTTCGTCCAATACAGGTACTAATGGACGTGTTCTTTTAGACTCTGGTACTGAACATCATACAGGTTGGATTCTGGACTTTGGAGCAACTGATCATATGACATTCGATAAAAGATTGTTTAAGCATATGACAACGACACATCAAAAATGTGTTGCCACAGCAAATGGCACCACTGCCGTGGTGACTAGGGCCGGCATAGTGGACCTCACGCCATCTCTTTCTCTCCACCACTGTTTGCTTGTTCCGTTATTGTCTTACCATTTATTATCTATTCCCCAAGTTATTGAGCAATTGGATTGTGTTGTACTTATGTATCCATTTTTCTGTTTGCTTCAGGATATTCAGACCAAGGAGATAATTAGGCGTGGCACTAAGAGAGAGGGGTTGTACTAAATGGATGATGTCGTTCCTTGCAGAGCTAATGCAGTTCGAGCATCCCGTACTAGTAATTTGCAAGAAGTTTGGTTGTTACATCGTCGGTTAGGACATGTTTCTTTTGGTTATTTAAGGTGTATGTTGCCTAGTATGTTTCATGAAATAAAGGAATCAGACTTACATTGTGAAGTATGTATTCTTGCTAAGAGCCATCATGCTTCGTTTCCTTCTAGTATGAATAAAAGATTGCTTCCGTTTGAGCTTGTCCATTCAAATATTTGGGGGCATTCGCTCGTTACTATAGTTTTAGGAGTTAAGTGGTTTGTTACGTTTGTGGATGATTGCACTCGTATGACATGGGTGTATTTGTTGAAACATAAAAGTGATGTAAGTACCATTATTCGGTCTTTCTCTCAAATGGTGGCTGTTCAATATTCCTCTGTTATTAAAGTTCTTCGTACTGATAATGGGAGAGAATATGTTAACTCTGCGCTCTCTAATTTTTTTCGTGACCAAGGAATCTTCCATGAGACCACTTGCTTGTACACCCCACAACAAAATGGGGTGGCTGAGAGGAAAAATCGACATATTTTGGAAACGGCTCGTGCATTGCTTATTGGTGGGTCGGTGCCCTAGAGTTTTTGGCCCGACCCCATCACCTATGCCGTGTATGTTATCAATCGCATGCCATCCCGGGTTGTAGAATTTCGTACTCTACTCCAATTTTTGACGGAGCTTGTTCCAGTTGTTTCCACCAATACTCTCACTCCTCAAGTATTTGGATGCTTGGCTTATGTTCATATTCACAAGATTCATCGTAGTAAATTGGATCCTTGTGCTCTTCGGTGTGTCTTTGTGGGTTTTGCTTCCACCAAAAAGGTTACAAGTGTTACCACCCTGCCACTCGTCACATGTATATCACCATGGATATGACCTTTTTCTAAGTCTGAATATTTTTATACTCCCATATCACCACCCTGCGATCACAAGGGGGAGAGTTATAATTGTGATCTTGATGGTGATTTCGAATGGTTGGATGTACAAGAGGCAAGGTCTTCAAGTGAAGTGCATGGTGTGCCGAATGATGCAGGTGATGATACTCGGTCTCCTCATGCCGAGCCTGTTGTGAGTAGACAACATGTTCTCACCAAACCTGCTCCAAATATTCTGCAGCTTTTTGCCGAGGAAGAAATTGCCAATCCGTGTGTTGGTGCTGTCGAAGGGGAGTGCACTGATGATCAGCCCACTATGGCCGCATCTTCCCCCTCTCTCTAGTTCAACGGTGCCGTTGTCCAATGCATCTTCTCTGGATATCCCTGAGGTAAGCAGTAGTGATACTCATGTAAATAATGATATTATAAGTACATATAAATTGCCACCAAGGCAAAATCGTGGTGTACCTCCTGACAGGTTCTCTCCAGAAGGAAAAGTGAAGTATCCTATAGCCAATTATGTGTCTTGTAAAAACCTTTCATCCAAACGTCAAGCGTGGGTACATAATGTGGATTCCATTTCGGTACCAACTTGGGTAGAAGACGCTTTGAAGAGTTGAGAATGGACTGAAGCGATGGATGAAGAGATGATGGCATTGCAAAAGAATAAAACATAGGAAGTGGTTGACCTGCCGAAAGGAAAAAAACCAGTTGGGTGTCGATGGGTGTTTACAATTAAATACAAGGCTGATGGATCACTTGACAGTTATAAAGCAAGGTTGGTGGCGAAAGGGTACACTCAAACATACGAAGTTGATTACCAGGAAACTTTCTCTCCCGTGGCTAAGATGAATACGGTACAAGTCCTTATCTCACTAGCTGCAAATTTGAATTGGCCATTGAAACAATTTGATGTAAAAAATATGTTCCTTCATGGACATCTAGAGGAAGAAGTGTACATGGATTTCCTTCTAGGGTATGGCAACAAAGGAAAAATAGGAGTGTGCCGATTGCGGAAGTCCCTTTATGGGCTTAAGTAGTCACTACGGGCATGGTTTGGGAGGTTCACTCAGGCCATAAGAAAGAATGGGTATTATCAGAGTCATTCTGATCATACTTTGTTTGTGAAGCGGAGAAACGGTAAAGTAATAGCCTTGATTATTTATGTAGATGATATGATAATAACAGGTGATGATTCAGATGAAATTATCAAACTGGAGAAGAACCTTTCTGCTAAGTTTGAGATGAAGAGTTTAGGTGACTTAAAGTATTTTCTTGGTGTTGAAGTTGCTCGTTCATCCAAAGGTATTTTCTTGTCTCAACAAAAATATGTTTTGGATTTATTGAAGGAAACATGTATGCTTGGGTGTAAACCCGTGGATACTCCCATTGTGGAGAAACATTACTTGGGGGTTTACCCGGATCAAGAACCAGTGGATAAAGGTAGATATCAAAGACTGGTAGGAAGACTAATTTATTTAGCTCATACCCGTCCGGATATAGCCTATGCAGTAAGTGTGGTGAGTCAATTTATGCACTCGCCAAGTGTGGATCATATGACAACTGTTATGTGGATTTTAGCTTATTTGAAGTCAGCTCCAAGAAAAGGAATTTTGTATAAAAATTCTGTTCATCTGAGGATTGAGGGATTTACTGATGCTGATTGGGCAGGTGATGTGACTGATAGACGCTCTACTTCTGGATACTTTACATTCGTTGGTGGAAATCTAGTTACTTGGATAAGCAAAAAGAAAAATGTGGTGTCAAGGTCTTCAGCTGAGGTCGAATTCAGAGGTATGGCGCATGGAATATGTGAAGTTCTTTGGTTACATAAATTGCTTGGTGGTCTAGATTTCAAAGTAAATGAGGCAATAAGCTTGTATTGTGATAATAAATCCGCATGGGAGATTGCAGAGAACCCGATACAACATGACAGAACGAAGCATGTGGAGGTTGACCGTTATTTTATGAAGGAAAAGCTTGAGAAAAAAATAGTGTCAATACCGTTTGTGAACTCGGAAGAGCAACTTGCGGATATCCTCACTCATGCCGTGTGTAGTAGAGTTTTTGGTGACTCACTTGTCAAGTTGGGCATGTGTGATATCTATGCTCCAACTTGAGGGGGAGTGTTGCCGTGAGTGATTTAAAAAAAGGCATGTATATATATTGTAAATATTAGGAATCCTTTATTAGGAAGGATATGTGTGTCCTTTATTGTTTCCTTATAGAATAAGGGTTGTATCTTGTATATATTTTCCTCTATGCAATACAATAAAAATCAAGCCGTAAAATTCAATTAAAAAAAGTTGGGAGCTTTTTAATGTTTGGTAAACATTCAGCTTCGGCTTTTTTTCACAGTTTTAAATGAAAAAAAGCCAAAAACACAAAGCTGCAAAACCTAACTTTGAAAAACCAGTTGTTTTTCACATCTGTTTTACATAAAAGTTTATCAAACACTATAATACTGTTTTTTCTTTCAAAAGCATTTTTACAAAAAAGTTACCAAACACTCTACTGTTTTATTTTACAGCTGTTTATTCTTAATCCAGAGCAAAAGCAGTTTTTTATTTTTTCAAAACACAACAATACCAAACCAACCCTTAGTCTACTCTTGAGAATGGTCTTAGTCATCGAATGATTTTAGTGCAAGGACCTTCCCTTATTGTAAGTCAACCCAAAGCCAAGAGGATATAAAGGGTCATATGAGTTGTCTCTGGCGTTCATGGGAAGCTGTTCAACACTTTTAAACCATGAAACTGGTAGTCTGCCCTCGAAGTCATAATCTCCGAAGATAACATCTGTAATTCCCTCTCCTTCGCTACCAGGCAACCAAGTAGCGACAAGAGCATCCATCTTTTCCAAGAGTTGGGGCTCTAAAGTTAAGGGCCTTCCAGATATCAGAATCACCAGCGTAGGGAATCTGTCAGCAACTGAGCTTATAACATCAGCTCCATTAAAGGGGATCACAAGCGTTGAATTGTCACCCTTGAATTCCGCATATGGACCTTCACCAACAGCTACGACTGCAAGAGAGATATCTTGGCGTGCTAAGGTCTCTGTCGACGGACATAGCTCATAAATAATTTCTGTATCATCTCCAACGGCCTTCTCGATAGCTTCCAAGACGGTTGTGCCTTCACATGTAAATCACTTATTAGTTAAGTGTGTCTGTGCAATCAAGGCGAGAGTATACAATATTAACATGAAAATATACAATCTAAGAATTCCTTGTTCCCTACAAAATTTCAGCATAAGATTTAACTACGTTGTTGAAAAACAATAGAACCTAACTAGGGAGCAGAGGAAAGTTTTCATTGTTTCTTCACCCCCGAAGAAAACTGTGGGCCAAGACCGTGGGCGCATACAATGATTTAGGAGTAATACATTACCAGATTCCCCAGCGACAAGAAAAGAGAATGCCTCTACTTTGCATTAGTTATTCAAGAAGCAGATTTTCAGTTCAATAACTCAAAACAGAAAACTTATCGAAAACTAACTGTATGAAAGTTAAAATCCAACTGTCCTCGTCTAGTGAAGTTATACATAATGTCACATTAATCAACCTATAGCCTTTCAATTATTCAAACGGTGGGCATATAACATTTCATACCAATTGTGATCCTGCCACTGTGACCATCCCAAGTTGCTGTCCATCCTCCACACTGATATCCAAGATCATCGGAATGTGTTCCAGTAACAAGTATTCTTTTTACTTTTCTATCTAATGGGAGAATAGGTTTGCTTGGGTCCTTTCCATTCTTCAACATAACCAAGGACTTGCGAACCGCTTCCCGTGCTAGATCTCTATGCAGCTGTTCAAAAACATTAACAGTAAAAACTGCATCTCAGGTATCAAATCGATCGGTACAAGGTCCAAAATGCCTCAAATAAGAGTAATATTTTAAAAATAGAATATGCTCAATGAGCAACGCAAAGCATGTGATTTTCTATGAGGTGAATGTTAGACAAATAAGGAATATGGTTGGAGTCCTTGTGTAATTGTATATAATATTATTATTGGAAGAATAAGCCGTCCTACAGCCGTCCTACCTTGTCCTACCTACACACTAGCCGTCCTACAGCCGTCAAGCCGTCCTACAGCCGTCCTACCTTGTCCTACCTACACACTAGGACGGCTACCTTGTCCTCTACAACCGTCCTACCTTGTCCTACCTACACACTAGGACGGCTACCTTGTCCTACCTACACATTTGTATCATGTATATATATCCTTGTAATCTTGTAGAGAAAGATAATGAAAAAATAAGCATTCTCTTCCATTTGCATTCTCTTCCATAAGCATTCTCTTCCATTTGCACTCTCTTCCATTTTTCCACATTCACGTATCAATAACAAATATATTTTTTAGCCTACATACCTTTTTCTACATGGTATACAGAGCAGGTTTATAACCCTAGCCCTAATTTTTTTTTCGGCAGCTTTCTCTGCCGTTCCCATGGCTGTTCTGAAGGAAGATTTGTGAAAAACAAGTTCATTTGAGCAACATCAACAACATGCAATTAACAATTAAAAGGCGGAATCATGTTTATATGCACTCAAAAACAAAACTTAACCCATGAACTTCAAAGCCTAGTAGATAGGTGAACCAAGACTCAACTCAAAACAAAGTGAGTTGAGAAATCAATACCTTTGTAGATTCCTCTTTGCATAAGCAAAGGCTAATCACCCAAAGAGAGGGCCTTCATTCCTTGCATCTTAGATCCATGGATTTGGATGGATGAAAAGGTTTCTCCAAGTTCCCAAAATTGAAAACCTCTAAGTCTCCACACCAAGGCATATTGTAGAAGAAATGAGTGACCTTGGAGGAGTTTGATTGCTAGATGATCCCTCCAAGGTGGCTGAAATTTTAGAGAGAAAGGAGAGCTTGTGTTCTCATCCTTTCCCCAAAAATTACCCTTAATGAATTTTTTTGGCTATAAAGTCATACTTATTCCTTAATTCATTTGAGTGGCAAACTTGTAAATAAGTCCAAAACCACTCCTTCTTTGACATGGGATTTATTGGGCTATTTGGGCCTTTGTGAATCATTATTCATTAAGTTGTCACACAACTTAAGTCAATGGACTTGACGTTCGAAGCCCATTGGGCCTTAAGGTCCAAAACTATCCCGTGGTCTTTTAACGAACTTATTCGTTTGATTAATAATCATATTAATTAATCCTTGCCATAAATAATTAAACCATTTAATTATTCTTACTCATCTCCGTTGAATCTTCAATCTCTACCTTACACGGTGTACGATCCATTAGGTTCCTTTTAGCGAGGCAGTGGGCGATTCAAACTCTTTCAAATCGATTGTGAATTGAAACTTACTTTCAATTCTCCCGTTAGTGATAATACACTTTTAGGGCTTCCACAAACCATGGTTGACGCCTAGCAGCATGTCATGGTTACCCAAGCTAATCAGAAGAGGTGGAGAACCTATTCAGTTTTAGGATTACAAATGCAATACGGTCTTTCTCTAATACAATACTCTTGACCACATTGTTTGGTTTGATAGTTTATTCATGTCTACTATCCAATGTGAGTCTTGTGCTTATATGATTACCTTGAATGTGATTTGGAACACATTCCTAAATCTCATTCATACTCTGGCCAGAGATTCTAAATCATATCATAGAGTATTCTCCCTCAAACAGTTTGAAGGTTAGAGATCCCTTGTTGCGCATTCACTTGTCTCCATGGCTAAGTGGCTTAACCCCAACGATGCCGTGGACACCCTCCTGATGGAGTGACTTTGACATAATCAAAGATTAAGGACCTAACCACAAGACAACTGTGATGCCTCAGGTCAAAAGACTAATTTGCATTATCCCAACCATGAGTTCTCATGTGACATGAATATGAGAACTCTTCGTTGATCGTGTTCAGTGAACTCATTCTCTATTGAGCACCTACGTACTTGTCTTGATGTCACACACACCAATGACTCGAGACTAGTCACTCTCCCTGAGAGAAGACATAGCACGTACTGATCTTAACGGACTGTCAATGCCCAATTGACAATCCTATGATCAGGAACGTTTAGGATGTGTCAACGAAAGAATGGTCTCATGAATCTAACTTCTTTAGATCGCATTCTTCCAATCACATATTCCTTGGACTTATCGTTTAAGCATATAACATTTATATGAGACGACTCAAACAATAATCTTTGCCCTTTACATTAAACTAGATTAGTTTAACATGTGAAATGTCCATAAAGTATCATCATATGATTGGTTTTAGGGCACATTTCCAACAATCTCCCACTTGCACTAGAGCCAATCAGCTTAGTCATCAGTGATGATACCTCTTCTGTAGTCATTTCATAAATGGCTGAGTAGTAGGCCTAGACAATGGATATCTATATGTTATCCATAGAAGCAACCTTGAGAATAACGACGTCACCATTATACATGATTCTTAATCATGTGGTTCAGTCTCTCATTTGAGTTTGGACCTTGATGAGACCTTGATTCCCTGGCTTGAGCTATCGCCCCATTAGTGTCATACACTTTTTGGTTGGAACCGAATGGAGAGTTCATAAATGAACTTTCCCATCCAAACAACAATATTGTAAGCTTCTATATGGCAATATATTTTGCATACATGATGGAACACATTAAAGTCATTACTTTTAACGTTTCCACCCAAATATCTCTTTAGTCATAATAAAGAGATATCTCATTATCACTTCATTCATAATGAAGAGATATTCTATGATGGATTAGATTCATAATCTAATACATTTACGCTTCCATTACGTTACTCTAATTCTTCCTCATTCTTGAGGAATCCATCCTTAGTATTTCTTAAATACCTAATGATTCACTTGACAGTTGCCATGGTTCTGATCCTGGACTTGCACTGATATCATCTTGTACCGTTCTAGGTACAACTTATATCAATGTTTTCATACAATATGAAATACATAAATCACCTTTCTGCGTACGCATAAAGGATTCTATTTACGCATTATTTCTTTGGGAGTCAAAGGGTACATTCCCTTTGATAAGAACAACTTCCTAGTCTCACTAGAATTGTCATTCTAATTGAAGTTTATCATCATATGAGAAACTTCCTAGCATCTCTTGTCTATTTTAGGGATTGATATAATCCAATTATATCTTGAAATATATCTTTATAGATTTTCATCCCATAGACTTTATCTCCCATATACATTCTATCATTATAGAATGTTTAAAGTCATAACTTTAACGATGAAGAATTCCTTTCATTTTCAAAATTAATATATATCATGTATATATATATATTCAAATTTAGGAATATGATTAACTCCCACTAATCTTTTGTAAACCTAGTAAACAAAAGATTCATTTATATCTTTATGGGAAATCAAACGATTTGATCCTTTTTCTCATAAGATGCTTATAGCTCCCACTAACTTGCTGAGATTCATGATGGATGGATCTCTACAACTTATATGTCTTGAGACGATTTATAAATCCTTCTCGACTACCTGGGAGCTTGTGGTGTAGGAACTAGGTTGTTATATTTGTTGATCATATCAAACAAATATTGCTTATTAGCACACAACCCCAAATCTTAACATGTTTAAGATTTGTCTTTCTTTCCAACTACATCTTATGGAGTTATGAAAATTTTGGAAGATCTTCTAATTGACAATCATATTGTTTTAGAAGTATATATATCCTATATATGGGTAATAGATAACATCCAACGAACTAAATTTTATTCAAGTTCGTTCTTCTCCTAATGGAGAAATTCATTATCTTATGATGCTATTTTCCTTGATATCTTTCAAGGAAACTCATCTAAAGTGTTATCTTTCCTTGGATCAAATCTAAGGAGGTAAATACTTTAGACGTCTTACTCATCTACTTACATTTCTTGAATTCTTTGAAACCTTTTGCAAAGTATTCGGACTTGTGTTGATTCAAAATAAACTATAGTCCAACCGAGAGTGATCTTCGGTGAATGTCATACATCATGAGTAGTATTATGTTGTGGACAAGTGCCACTAATATCTAAGTGAATTAACCTCAACAACTTTGTGATTCTTTCTTCTTTCCAAAAGAATAAAGATTCGAACATTTCGCCTCTATACAATTTTAACAAGAAGGTATTGGATCCGGATCTAACGATCCAAAGCATCCATCTATGACCAACTCATAACTTATGTTTTAGAGGTATCACAACTCAGTTGGGATTAGTCACTACCTTGCAACCTTTTGGGTTTTAAGCATCATCGTATTCTAAACAGTTAAACTACCACATCATCTCTACTATAGAGACAACCAATTAAATTACAATAATCTAATTATTGATTAATAAAGAACAATGTTTTGTCAAACAAAACATTTATCCATCTCTACTATAGTGACGGATTTAAGTTCCTTAAAATTGGAATGTAAAGACAATCTTTATTGTTTTCCAATTTCTTTGGTAGTTCATATGAGGAAGTAAGTACAATCCGCTTTCGCAGAGATCTATATTTTATTCACTTTCCGAATGTGAAGTACTTTCTCTTCTCTCATTAATCTTCTACTTTTTATTAGCACACTTTTACAACAATTGTAAAACATAGTTGCTAATATAGAATCATGTATTCAAGTAGAAGAACCAACTGTTTTGAACTATTTCAAGAACATATTACAACACCTTCGAAAGGTGTGTTCTTGACACTTGCAAGACATTTCTTGCAAATACCCCTTCCAATGTCCATCCTTTCATAAAGAAAGTTTGTTCCCTTGGAGTTATTTTGCCTTCTTCATTTGACTTCCCTTTTGACTACAATAGTCATGGTCCCTAAACTCCCACTATCTCTCTTGAAACTTGTTTCAAATGTGTTATACACATCAAACGATTTGGAGAGCGTGCGGTTATTGTTCACTATATAGTTTACAATAAACTTAGTGAACCATTAGGATAGGGACACAAAGGTGAAGTCCTTGCCTAGTTTCCGTCTCGTTAAGTGTTTTGACACTTCAACATTCAATGATTCAAAATCATCATAAGTCCATGTTGATGGACTATTTTTGTCAACCAACCATTATGTTCTCAACATAATTACAAACTTTCAAGAGTTGTTCAAGGAAACTCTCATTTCTTCATACAACAATTTGTAAGTGAAGAATCATGGCACATAAAGTGTCCATGCCCTTGTGCTTACTTCTCAAGTTCCTTGTTCGTGTAACAAAGAGACAAGCACTAGAGTTTGCATTGTCCTCTTCATGGTAGACTTATCTAACATGTTCTTCCTTTGATACATTATCAATAGGAAGATTGTGAGGATGAGACTACTTAGGCACTTTTACAATCCATTCAAGACAATCTATGGGATTGTGGTACCAAGTTCGGAAACTAAAGCGTTCGGTTTTTCTTTGTCAAGTTTTGGATAGCGTTTGCAAATATATTGGTAAACAAATACATAACGAATATAAATTGATTGATTTTAAGCTATTTGATCCGGGTCTTTAAATCAAAATAGCACCACCCACTATTTTTAGCAAATTCCATATCCCTCATCGGAATTTGAGAGTTTTGTTGAACTCTTAGCGGGGTATGGGAGACTCACCATTACCAAGCCCACCTCACGATGATACGATACCGGTTAGCAAAAATAATGATGAGAGAATAACACTTTACTCATTTACAACTCTTGTAATTACCCATCTAGTTTGGCCTCTAGAGAATGTGGCCTCACGATGATACGATATCGGCACCATTGCACTTAGTTAAGTTATTCCCACCATGCTTAGTTCATGAAGGGGTTCAAGAATAGCCTCACAATGATATGATATCGGCCATCCTCGTTGCCTACACTTACCTCATCATATGTTTATGGACTCCTCCTGAGTGTAAGCATGCACTTTGTACTCCCCCATGATAGGGTGAAGCCGGTGTACAAGTCACAAATGATTGGAGCCCACCACGGTGGAAGGCCACGAAGAGATATTCAAAGCATCTCTCGCTTATCAACTTAATAATGGTTTGTTGAGGGTTTTAGGTCTCATCACATATAAACATACATTTTAATCCAATTAAAACATTTTGGTCCTATTACAACTATTGGTCCATATGATTGATTTAGTAGTATATAATACTCCCACTATGCTTTTAAAACGGTTTTTAAAGCAAGACTATATGGTACTACTAACATAAGATTTGCATTCATTGATGGACTATATAGTTGCCTTAGGGCCTTAGGATGACTATGAACCTTTGATTCGATTCAACACGAGCCTAGTGTTGAATCTCGGTCTAGGGATGGTGATTGATTTTAGTTACGCGTTTAATCACATTAAGGCGTGTTGTCTTATTGGGCGTTGGACCCAACTACTCCAATTTCATGCATATCGAATAAAACAAGAAAGGAGTACTTCAAAGTAAATAAGAGCTTATGCTCTTTTACAACAATTGATCAAATCAAATTACTTTAAAGTAAAGAAGAGCTTATGCTCTTTTACAACAATTGATCATATCAAATTACAACCAAAATTTAATCTACACATTCCCATGGTTCAAACAAATTTGAAACGGCCTTTCACATAGCTCAATTATCGTAGGCTAAGGTTCATAATCACCCTTTCTTTAATTAATTAACGCTTTAACTAATTAAACTTGAATGCAACATTTTCATTTGGTTTTTGTATCCATAGAATTGATTTAAATGGAGCTAAATGAAATGAAAATCCAATTCTCATTTAAAGAGACAAAACAATTTTGTTCTCTACCTAATTTGGGCCAAAATGCTATGACCTCAACTTTTGGGCCATTTTGCAAAACTTAAACTTTTGGGGTCACTTTGTAAAAACACAAAAGTCCACTACTTCATGTAATTACAACTAGAACCCAAAAAATTTCCACAAAAGCTAAAACTTCATTAAAGGAGCAAAACAATTCGTCCTTTTAGTGATTTTGGACCTTTACGTAAAAACGTAAACTTTTGGGTCAAATTACAAATACACAAAAGTATCAAAACTTTATGTAATTGCATAAAAGCCCCACAAGGACCCTAATTGAGTAGGGTGGCCGGTTTTGAAGCAAAGTATTAAAAAAAAAAATTTCAAAGTTTTTGTAAGTGGGGTGGGTGAAATGGAATAAATCATTACACACCTACCCACTAAAATTTCTTTAACTTTTCAAAATAAATATCTAATATATTTAAACATAAGAAATATTTCAAAACAAAAACTTTATGAAATAAATCAAAACTTTGAATCAAAACACCAAACCTTTTGTTCTTGGCAAGAACATATCAAGAACAATGAAGAACATTCATGAAAACCCATAAGAGCTCCATGAACATTCTTCACCCAAAAACATCCCAAAACCACTCAAACTTAAGGGAAATAACATACAACCATACTAGGGTACATAGGGGTTCCAAAAGTCACTTTAAAACACTTTTAACAAGTCAAACAAGAACCCAAAAATCCACCCTTTGGATTTGGCCGAATTTCCCCAAAAACATGGCACCAAATTTTAGCTCCAAAATTGATGCTCATATGAACTACATCTACAACATTTGAGATGGCAAATTTTCTAACAAAATTTACATTCAAAAAAGCAAGAATAAAGCTTGTAACAATTACAACATTCAAATCACAAACTATGAACTACAAAACCCAAAAGGATTCACCAACTACTAGACCTAGGCTCTGATACCACTTGAAGGAAGATTTGTGAAAAACAAGTTCATTTGAGCAACATCAACAACATGCAATTAACAATTAAAAGGCGGAATCATGTTTATATGCACTCAAAAACAAAACTTAACCCATGAACTTCAAAGCCTAGTAGATAGGTGAACCAAGACTCAACTCAAAACAAAGTGAGTTGAGAAATCAATACCTTTGTAGATTCCTCTTTGCATAAGCAAAGGCTAATCACCCAAAGAGAGGGCCTTCATTCCTTGCATCTTAGATCCATGGATTTGGATGGATGAAAAGGTTTCTCCAAGTTCCCAAAATTGAAAACCTCTAAGTCTCCACACCAAGGCATATTGTAGAAGAAATGAGTGACCTTGGAGGAGTTTGATTGCTAGATGATCCCTCCAAGGTGGCTGAAATTTTAGAGAGAAAGGAGAGCTTGTGTTCTCATCCTTTCCCCAAAAATTACCCTTAATGAATTTTTTTGGCTATAAAGTCATACTTATTCCTTAATTCATTTGAGTGGCAAACTTGTAAATAAGTCCAAAACCACTCCTTCTTTGACATGGGATTTATTGGGCTATTTGGGCCTTTGTGAATCATTATTCATTAAGTTGTCACACAACTTAAGTCAATGGACTTGACGTTCGAAGCCCATTGGGCCTTAAGGTCCAAAACTATCCCGTGGTCTTTTAACGAACTTATTCGTTTGATTAATAATCATATTAATTAATCCTTGCCATAAATAATTAAACCATTTAATTATTCTTACTCATCTCCGTTGAATTTTCAATCTCTACCTTACACGGTGTACGATCCATTAGGTTCCTTTTAGCGAGGCAGTGGGCGATTCAAACTCTTTCAAATCGATTGTGAATTGAAACTTACTTTCAATTCTCCCGTTAGTGATAATACACTTTTAGGGCTTCCACAAACCATGGTTGACGCCTAGCAGCATGTCATGGTTACCCAAGCTAATCAGAAGAGGTGGAGAACCTATTCAGTTTTAGGATTACAAATGCAATACGGTCTTTCTCTAATACAATACTCTTGACCACATTGTTTGGTTTGATAGTTTATTCATGTCTACTATCCAATGTGAGTCTTGTGCTTATATGATTACCTTGAATGTGATTTGGAACACATTCCTAAATCTCATTCATACTCTGGCCAGAGATTCTAAATCATATCATAGAGTATTCTCCCTCAAACAGTTTGAAGGTTAGAGATCCCTTGTTGCGCATTCACTTGTCTCCATGGCTAAGTGGCTTAACCCCAACGATGCCGTGGACACCCTCCTGATGGAGTGACTTTGACATAATCAAAGATTAAGGACCTAACCACAAGACAACTGTGATGCCTCAGGTCAAAAGACTAATTTGCATTATCCCAACCATGAGTTCTCATGTGACATGAATATGAGAACTCTTCGTTGATCGTGTTCAGTGAACTCATTCTCTATTGAGCACCTACGTACTTGTCTTGATGTCACACACACCAATGACTCGAGACTAGTCACTCTCCCTGAGAGAAGACATAGCACGTACTGATCTTAACGGACTGTCAATGCCCAATTGACAATCCTATGATCAGGAACGTTTAGGATGTGTCAACGAAAGAATGGTCTCATGAATCTAACTTCTTTAGATCGCATTCTTCCAATCACATATTCCTTGGACTTATCGTTTAAGCATATAACATTTATATGAGACGACTCAAACAATAATCTTTGCCCTTTACATTAAACTAGATTAGTTTAACATGTGAAATGTCCATAAAGTATCATCATATGATTGGTTTTAGGGCACATTTCCAACATGTTCGTGGCCCGTCCCGTCCATCCTCTGCTCGTCCTCCCCTCCACTGCACCTACTGCAATTTTGATTATCATACCCGAGACACCTGCCATAAACTTCATGGCTATCCCGTTGGCCATCCCCTCCATGGCCAACCGTGGCGACCACCGCGCCGTGCCACTGCTTCCAGTTCTTCCCGAGCCATGCACCTTCCAGTCCTCCCCGGCAGCCACGGTTTTCTGCTTCCTGGCCCCATAATTTCACCCAGGCCCCTGCCTCCTCTTCTACTCCAGCGACCCACCAAGTGCACGGGACCCAGCCCACTTTGCATGACTTGCAGCTTGCCTTGCCTGACCTCTCTGCCGAGCAGCACTCCCATGTTCTAGCTGCTCTACGTGACACCACCACCCCTCCTCAGGCCAATGCCGTGCTCACTATTGATTTTGCCCAAGGTTTGTTACCTGTCACCTCTCGTCATGGTCAATGGATTCTTGACAGTGGTGCTACGGATCATATTACTTCTTCCGCTTCATGTTTGGTTAATCGTTCTCCTTCACATTTGCCGCCTGTTTCTTTGCCTAGTGGTGCTTCCGCTCCCATTACTTTTACCGGCACTCTTCCTTTAAATTCCTCAGTTACTTTGAAGGATGTTTTATGTGTCCCTAATTTCCGAGTGGACCTTTTATCGGTTGGTAAACTTACAGATGGATTATCGTGTTCCATAACCTTCTTTCCTTCTTGGTGTGTTTTGCAGGACTTGGTTTCGAAGGCGATGATTGGTGTGGGTAAGCGACGTGGCGATCTGTATTACCTTGTGGCCCTTACCTCTTCTCTCCCCACCCGTCAACCTCTCTGCAACATCATTACCATCCCCTCCTCCCTCTGGCATAGGCGTTTTGGTCACCCCTCCTCCACTCGTTTGCAAGCTTTAGCATCTAGCTCTCTTAATTGTACTTTTGATTCTAGTCATATTTGTGATGTTTGTCCGTTGGCAAAACAAACTCGTCAACCTTTTCTTTTGAGTTCAATTTCATCAACTTTCCCTTTTGCTTTAATTCATTGTGATATTTGGGGCCCGAATCGTCAATCTTCTCTTTCTGGTGCTCATTATTTCTTATCCATTGTGGATGATTTTTCTCGCTTTACTTGGGTCTTCCTCATGAAACATAAATCCAACACTTAACAATTAATTAAGGATTTTTTTGCTTATGTCACTACCCAATTCCGCACTACCATCCAATGCATTCGTACTGACAATGGTGGTGAATTTTTATCTCTTCGTAGTTTTTTCTCTGATCATGGGGTGCTTTTACAAACTTCTTGTGTTTATACCCCCTAACAAAATGGCGTTGTTGAAAGAAAACATCGTCATCTTCTTGAAACCGCTCGCGCCCTTCGTTTTCAATCCCATCTTCCTATCAAGTTTTGGGGGGAATGTGTTCTTACCGCTACTTATCTCATCAATCGTCTCCCTACCCGTCTTCTCCATCATAAATCCCTATTTGAGGTTCTCTTTTCGAAAACCCCATCTTATGACCACTTCCGCGTCTTTGGTTGTCTGGCATATGCCACCTCTGTCACTCCCACCACCAAATTTTCCCCTCGGGCTCATCGTTGCATTTTTCTCGGTTATCCTCATGGACAAAAGGCCTATACCCTTTACGATCTCGACAATCACCGCATTTTCACTAGTCGAGACGTCATCTTTCACGAAAGTACTTTCCCTTATGCCGTTTCTCACCCTCCTATCCCATCCTCTTCGCCTACCCTACCCATCCCACCCCCTCTGGACTTTACATATAACCCACCCCTTCCTGCCCCGACGCCTCACCCTCCTCCACCTTCCTCCCCTTCCACGCCTCCCACAGATTCCCTTGCTGCCCCATTACCCGTTCCTCCCCATCCCTCTGCCCTCTCGGCATCCCCTCCTTCCCCCCCCCCCCCCCGCTACTTCCTTACCTTTCACCCTTTTACCCACGGACATCCCTACCCCCCCACTACCTACCAATCCTCCCCTTCCCCGCACCTCTTCCCGTGCCCATAAACCTCCATCCTATTTAAAAGACTACGTTTGCTCGCAGGTGATTCTGCCATCCCACCCATCTTCGACTTCGCAACCCGGTTCTACACAAGGTACGCGATATCCACTTTGTAATTTTCTCTCTTATCACCGTTACTCTCCCAGGCATTTTTCTTACATTAACTCTGTCAGCCGGACTGTGGAGCCTTCCTTCTTTGCCAAGGCTGCCACTGACCCCAATTGGCAACGTGCTATGACTGAAGAGCTTCAAGCTTTACATGCTAATGGTACTTGGACTTTAACTTCCTTGCCCCCTGGCAAAATTCCCATTGGTTGTAAGTGGGTGTACAAACTCAAGCACAATTCCGACGGCTCTATTAACCGCTACAAAGCTCGTTTGGTTGCTAAAGGCTTCACTCAGGCTGAAGGTATTGATTATCATGACACTTTTTCTCCTACTGCTAAGATGATTACGGTGCGTTGTCTTCTTGCTCTTGCTGCTAGTCAGTCTTGGTCTCTTCATCAGCTTGATGTTAATAATGCTTTCTTACATGGTGACTTACATGAAGAAATCTATATGTCTCCTCCTCCTGGTCTTCGACGACAGGGGGAGAATCTTGTGTGTCGCCTTCACAAGTCACTTTATGGTCTTAAGCAGGCTTCTCGCCAATGGTTTGCCAAATTCACTAGTGCCATCATTTCTGCCGGTTTTCAACAATCCAAAGCTGACTATTCATTGTTCACTAAAAAGTCTGGTATTTCTTTCACAGCTTTGCTCATTTATCTGGATGATATTGTGATTACAGGCAATGATGCTAGTACCATTAATTCTCTGAAGTCTTTTTTCTGTGATCATTTTCGGATAAAAGACCTTGGTGATTTAAAATATTTTTTGGGTATTGAGGTTTCTCGTTCCAAACAAGGGATTTATATTTCTCAACGCAAGTATGCATTAGAGATTCTCAAGGACTATGGTTTTTTGGGAGCACGACCCATTGCTTTTCCTATGGATGACACAAAATTATCTGATAAAGGAGAACTTCTCAAGGATCCTGAAAAGTATCGACGATTAGTAGGTCGGTTAATATATCTCACTATCACTCGGCCGGATATCACCTATTCTGTGCATGTTCTAAGCCGTTTTATGCACGAGCCAAGGATATCTCATATGGATGCTGCGCTTCGTATTGTTCGTTATTTGAAGGCTACTCCAGGTCAAGGTTTATTATTTCGTTCTGACAACCAGACCAAGTTAACTGCGTTTTGTGATTCTGATTGGGCAGGTTGCCCTATCACTCGCCGTTCGACTACTGGGTATTGTGTATTCTTGGGCGGTTCTTTGATTTCTTGGCGGACGAAACGACAGAAAACCGTTTCACTCTCTTCAGCAAAGGCGGAATATAGGGCCATGGCAGGTGCTTGTTGCGAGATAGTTTGGCTTCGTTTTTTGTTGAAGGATTTGAACATTCCTTTGGATGGTCCTTCCATTTTATTTTGTGATAATCAAGCAGCGTTACATATAGCTGCCAATCCTGTTTTTCATGAATGAACTCGTCACATTGAGATGGATTGTCACTTTATATGAGATAAGATTGTAGATGGCACAATAAAGACCAAGCATGTGGGTACGGCACAACAGTTGGCAGACTTGTTTACCAAACCTCTTGGGAAAGAAAAGTTTTCGGGTATGTTACGCAAGTTGGGAGTTCTTGACATCCACTCTCCAACTTGAGGGGGAGTGTTAGACAAATAAGGAATATGGTTGGAGTTCTTGTGTAATTGTATATAATATTATTATTGGAAGAATAAGCCGTCCTACAGCCGTCCTACCTTGTCTTACCTACACACTAGCCGTCCTACAGCCGTCCTACCTTGTCCTACCTACACACTAGGACGGCTACCTTGTCCTCTACAACCGTCCTACCTTGTCCTACCTACACACTAGGACGGCTACCTTGTCCTACCTACACATTTGTATCATGTATATATATCCTTGTAATCTTGTAGAGAAAGATAATGAAAAAATAAGCATTCTCTTCCATTTGCATTCTCTTCCATAAGCATTCTCTTCCATTTTTCCACATTCACGTATCAATAACAAATATATTTTTTAGCCTACATACCTTTTTCTACAGTGAATATAAGACACTACGAACTTACCTTGCAACCAACTATGTCTAGCAAGGATCTATCAGAGAAAGGATGCTCAAAAATACCGGCAACAATCTTGACTCTCAGTATTCTTTCAACTGCATCATCTATCCTGGACATCGGTATCTCCCCATGTTCCACCAGATATACCAAATCCTCCACAAACTGTTCATATCTGAGAGGCACCATCACCTGCATACCTTGTCAATCAGACAAAATATGTGCAAATCAAGGATTGAAACAAACAAATTGAACTTAAAGTTCAATGTCTACCATGTCAACTCCTGCATTAATGGAAGATGAAATGCAGAAACGATAGTCTGAACCTTCAGGTTCGCAAAGTTTGTCAAGTGCTTCCCAGTCAGAAAGCACAAAACCCTGCAGCAGGAAAAACACTGTTATTTATCTGACATCCCGCCCTTTAATGTTAGAGAAACTACTTTGAAAAAAAACCACGCAAAATCTGACAGTCACATCTAATAACAATAAAAATGTTCCTCTTTTAATTAGTTTGAATTTCACTATATCATTCTAATGTTAGCAAAGTTGCATCAAATTGATCAGTAGGAAGCATATCAAGAGCCCAGAAAGCTAGCAATGAGCAAGCAAAATGTTCAGTGTCACATTTCTTTATAGAATCTATGATTATAACAAAAGCTCTTACAAGGGGTAAAAACATTGAATACCAATAAAATTGTAATTTGCGCGGAAAGAGAACTAAGTCGAGAATAGGCTAACAAATGCCCATTGTTTACTTGCGCTTTACCTAATAGCGCAATTTTGGGTTCATCTTTCCCACCAAGAAAAAGGAGCATGTTATATGGGTTCTTTACCTTAAATCCTAGCTTGTCTTTCAATACCTCTGTCAGGAGAAAACGATGAGAATGTAATTTACTTCCATTCCAACTGGAATAGGATGCCATAACAGTAGAAACTCCCTGAGAAATACAGTCCAGATATGGTGCCATATGAATCCTCTCTAAGTCCTCGTAAGATGATATGGTATTCCCCTCGTTTAGACCTTTATGTGTACCCCCATCTCCGACAAAATGCTTGGCACATGCAATAGTTTTGTTTCTGGAATAAAAAGAACATGGAACTTAAAAAATAATTTATAATCTTTAAGAGCAAGTTATATCTGACATAGTAATGGAATACAAAATCAAGGTATGAATATGTTAACAAGAAATATGAGAAAGTGAGTACAATAATTTAGATACCTCGTTTTAGATTTTTCTAAATTAAACATCTGTTACTTTTCAACTTTTAATTAAAGTGTTTTTATTTTTAATTAAACTTTATATTCCAAGTATATTCTTAATTTAAGTATTTTATAAATTCTTTTAAATCTATTTCTACGTTAAAAAAATGCATTCAATAATATTCATTAATTTATTGCTATTTTTATGGAATCTCATCCCTTCCTCAATTTAAGGATTCAATTATATCTACTGGGGTTCAAGATTAATTGGATGAAATATAGTTTTTCCAATTTCCAACTCAACATTTTATATAGATTATAAAAAAACAAGAGTTCGTTTATAATTAAAATTGAGATGTAGACTAAATTGCCTAATTTCATGCAACTGAAAATAAATTTGAATTTTTTAACAACTACTTATAGTAGATATGTGAACTAAGAGTTTTCACATTTTTATTTTTATTTAAAATGAGTCCTTATTCCAATAATTAATTATTAAGAGTTGACAAAATATTTTTTAGTGCAATGTTTTAATGTGAAAAGTTATCTTTTTTTTGGGTTACACAACTTACACATAACATACCATAAGTTTTATATGTACCAAAATAAGGATAATACAACGTACTAATAACTTGGTACGTACTAAATAAAGAATTGCAGAACATAACAAAAACAATATTTTATAACCGACCAAAATACTAATACGTACCCAGATTAAATTTATATAACATACCAATAACGTACCAAATGATTGGTACATTATATTTAATATATCTATTTGCTATGTTATATTTAATATATGTGCATGTTATATTTCATAATTGTATGTTAATAGGATGTTTATGTGTTTTCAGAAATTAAAACAACAAATTATTTGAATAAGAAAAATTCATTTTGAAGGAATTAAGATAAGATAAGATAGGATGTTTGTGGTGATTTTAGAATATTTGTGATATTATTTTCTGAGCTAGTTGGTTAATTAAATACAATAAAAATCATAATTTTTAATTAAAAATTAGTAGAAGAATGTTCGATCAAAAGTTTAAAAGTTATAGATATTTGATTAAAAAAATTCAAATTTGAGGTATCTATATCAAAAATGCCCCTTATAAATATCTAAGATAATTGAACTATGTGAAAGCATCTTGACATGACTTCAGATACAATTAATACACAGAACAAAGGAGATGAGATTTCAGGAAACGATCTCATCAGTGTCTATATGTGAAAGCATCTTGACATAACTTCAGATACAATTAATACACAGAGCAAGTATTCTTTTTTCCTTTTCTTCTTCCCTCTTGAATTCAGGCAAAGATGCAACATGTTTGATGAAAGACGTATACATGGAAATTTATTAACGACGACTTCTACTTACCTTCCCATTACAAAAGGGTAGCCCTTTGGATGTCCTTCGGGTGGCTGCCCCTGCAAGCCTGTCACAATGGTAGTCATCTTTCTAACAATTTCAGTGTCTTCACTGAAACTCTCATAGCATCTTCCCCATCTGGGATCTTTGCAAACCTGTCAGAACCCATTCAAGTGAATTGCATGACTAATCCATTTAATTTCATCAATCTTATTGTAATAACAAACATATGTCCCTCGTGACATACAGCAACACAGGGAGCTAAATTATAGTGAATGCCACTGGCCCTGACTTCAAGAGCAGTTGCAGCACCAATCCTTTCAGCCAAATCAGCATCTCTGTCACACAGTTCATATAAGATGAGGGGAAATATAGGACTAAAACAGAACTTGCATCTATAATTTAGTAATTTAACTCCACTTTTTTCTTCTGGGTTTCTTTTTTTCTTTCTTTATATCATTCTTTTTAACTGAATGGCAACACGAATATCAACCACTACAAGGAAATCAAATTAAAGGGACAAAGAGAACATAGAAATAGCCACCAACCAATTGGTGGTTACGCTCTACAAGCTATTAGAATGTGAGCATTCCATTCAAAACCAATTGGCAATACTTCTATTCTCTGATGTGGGAATCGTATTCTCAACACTCCCCCTCATGTGTGTAGTGTCACTCCAACCAAATACCTAAAACGTAGCCTGCTCTAATCCCATACGAGCATCCAACGCAAAACCAATTGGCGGGCGGAGAGACCCAGGATCTTTTAAACTGTTATGCAAGGCTTTATTTCTCAGATGTGGGATTCACAATCTCAGTTTGAGCAGCATTATAAATATATGACTAAATTGCTGTTCCAGAAAAGATGAAATCCTGGGTCCATGTTCTTGCCATTCAACTTCCAGTAATTAACGTAACTGTAACTTTTTGAGTAATGAGTGGGGATTCAAAACATAAATGATAAATTTCAATTCCAACATTTTCTTAGTAACCAAACAAAGCAGCAACAAGAAGTAAAAAATTGGATCAATTACAACTTTGAACTTAAAAACCAGTGAGGGAAGTTAACCTGGATGCCCCAAGACCAACATTGTGAGGGAATATGGTGGCACCATATACATTGTTGTTCCCATGAACCGCATCAATCCCATATATAATCGGTATTCCGAGCCGGTTTTCAAGTGCGGACCTCTGAAACCCGTCGACCATATCTGCCCAGTCCTTTGATAATTCATTCTCAAAGGGCACACTGTCTCCAGAACTGAGTATACTCCCTGCATGATAGAAACGCAGATATTGCACTCAAGATTTTTTATGAAACGCGTGAAAGAAAGTAAAGACATGCATGTTAAAGTTCAAGCCATGGGGTACCGATTGAGAAGTCTCTGATGGCTTCTGGGGTTGAGACCCGGCGCTCGATTTGGGTCATCTGGCCGGCCTTCTCTCTCAAAGTCATGCGCGCAAGGAGGTCCTTCACTCGCGCTTCAATGGGTTCGTTCGGGTTTTGGTATATGCAATTCAAGTCGTTGACTTTGTCCATCTTTGAGCAAGCTTAAGCTCTTCTTCTTCTTCCTAGCTTCAGCTGAACATATCAGGCATGAAACTCTGAGTGTTACAAGTAAATTTGACCAATTTTAGCCAGTAGAGTTGCATTGCAGCATATTATTATATACGTTATCATCGCTTGTCTGGAAGCCGGCATATTATTACATAAATTATCATCGCTTGTCTGGAAGCCACCAATTTTCCATTACCGACGCGTATGACGGTATCATAAATCAATAGTACATTTTAAATGTTTTTTTTATCTAAAATAGTTTTTGAAATTAAGCTAACATCTTATTTTGGTCCCTGAATTTTGAAATCAGCACTTTGGTCTTTAAGATTTGAAACCAATAAAAGTAGTTTTTAAGTTGTCAAACATCAATCATTTTGCTCATTTTGTAAAAAGTATTTATTAAATAAAGATAAAATGGTAAAAATACTCTTAAGTTTGTCATCTATTAAATAAGGATAAAATGACAAAAATATCTTTAATTTTTGTCAATTTAATTTGGCTCATTGTTTATTAAATTGATGATATTTTTGTCATTATGGATCTTTTTAACATATTTTTTCACGGAATTACCAACATGATGATGGTGGACAAACTTAAAGATCACTTATATCGATTTCAAATTTCAAGGATCAAAATGAGAAGTTATATCAACTTCAAAGACTATTTTAGCTAAAAGAAACTTCTTAAATTTTACACGCAACAGTGCTTGACATCCCGTTACATAAAAGTCTTTTTAACTTTTGAGACAATACTCTACGTTACTATATTACTACCTACTCATTTGAATAGGAGTGGCCTTTTGTTGTGTGAAGGATGTCACCAGCTTTCTTGCTTTGTCTCAATCTGACTTTCTTGTGATTGTGGATGTCGCTTACTATATTAAGCTTATTAGTCAATTGTTTGTCAACAAATTTTTGGGGGTAACTGGCGCATCTACCATTCATAATTAGTCAATTGTTTGTCAACAAATTTTGGGGGTAACTTGCGCATCTACCATTCATAATAGATATTGGCTAGTGATTTTAGCACGTCTTTTGAATACATCGGTGTAGTCAAGTTAGTTAGGACAATGTACCTCATTGGCACTCAAGCTTGAATTTCTCTCCTGGTGTTCTGGACTACATATTAGAATATCTATCCAAAAAACACGTACACATCTCTTAACCTCTACTTCTTGAGGTTTCAAAAAAAGGTTTTTGTTCTACTATGTATAAGTTTTCTTGTGTGATCAAATATGAGGTATAAATTTATCCGAATTCAACAAAGTAGAAGGGGAAGACAAAAGAAAATTGATATGTTTCAAATATTTCAAATACACAAAGGTTTCCTACTCTAATCGTTTGGAGAGCCAAATGAATCTGGTCAACTGTTATTGAACATCTTATTATTTTTTTATGCTACAGCTATTACGCAAATCATTACATTACTTTTTAATATTTTTTTTAGAAAAAAAAAAAGAGGAACAACGGGTGGCAAACCATGGTTATTCACCTCTTCTACAAACTAACTTCTTCTAATTTGTTTTGGAATTCCTTGTCCCGACTACTCGATCATCAAATTCATTAGTACCTGTTCAATTTAAAAAGTTTTGCGTTTGTTAGTGTCGAAAACACAATGAATATAAGATCCCTCTCTTCAAGCTTTTAGAGAGAACAAAATTAATGTTGTGAAAATGTGAGTTATATTTATAATAATATTTGCTTATATATGATGTTTGTAGAATAACGAGGTTTGTAAAATGTTTGCTTATTCACCAAGAAGAAGAAAAAAAAAATTCGTGGAATGTATACTTTGCTTACCTTGGTTTCTGTTGGTGGTACATTTTCCATATCTTCACTAAAGTTTTTGTCAAGTTTTGATCTCTTCAACTGGTTTTTTCAATTCTGCAGTAGCCTCAGTAGTTGGTTTCTTTTTAATTCAGGGGCAGCCTCCGTTGCTTTTGTTGCCACATTTACAATTTCTTCAATCGGTTTTTTCACCTCAATAGCTCCCTCATTTGCCTTATGTGCTACATCAGCGCTGGCCCTAAGATTTCAGGGCCCTGTGCGAAAGTAAATTGACCTGAATATGCCAAGATCGTAAAATCTTTTCAGTTGTACTAAATTGTAATAGGACTATGAAATTCATACAAACAACTGATGGTGTGGTGTATTAGTGTTTTTCATTAATTTTAAGAGGTCAAGGGTTTGAATACAAAGTGTAACAACCCGTCCCGGGATTTACGGAAGAAAATGGGTATTTTTGTATTTTCACTAAGTTTGGGGGTACTTTCTTTTTTTAAAATTGTTTTTGAGCCTTAATTGGTGAGCCCAAGGGGCCCACTCCCTGTTTTGTTCCCCGGTTTCTTTCCCTTTCCCTTTTCTTTTATTTTTTTTTCTTCTGAAAAGTCTCTCTCTTCTCTACCAGTACTCTCTCCCTCTGTTATCCCCCCTCTCGATGCTCTTTTCTCCAACAAGAACACACACACACCCATGCCCACACCTATAGCTCTTTTCTAACCCCGTGGTTGTGTTTTGGACGTCAAACCATGAAGAAACCACCTTGGAGACATTTCCCCAGTTTTCCCGCGAGCACCGCCCCTTTTGAGGCAATTTCCGGCCAAACCACGGCGAGTTGGCCGGCGTGAAAGGCATCAATCTCTTCGTACAACTTTCCTTTTTGTTTCACCCAATTTCATTGAGTATTGAAGAAGTTATGCTCATTTAAATCTTACCCAGTTTCCGGCGGACACCCGTGGCTTCCATGCTGTTTTCCGGCCAACTTCAGCCACAATGACGGGAACCAAGGGTATATTTCGATTCCTTACCTTCGGGGCTTCAATTTGGTATATTGAATGACATGTTTTGGTTGAGTTTTGAGCTCCATCGGAGCTTGGGAATTCTCCGGCCGAAAACCGGCCTTCTCCTTCCTTGGAATCCGGCGAACCACCAAAACCCAAGGCCTTTGGGCCTTTCCTGCCAAGCCCAAAACCCTGGGCAGCCCAACCCAACCTTTTTATTTATTTTATTTTGTTTTGTTAATTTAATGGCCTTTGGGCCGTTTCCTTTAGGGCCTTTGGCCCGTTAACCCTAAACCCATTAGACCCAAACCCTTAGGCCCAAACCCGGATCCAACCCAAGTCCAAACCCTTTAACCCTACCCGGATCCAAACCCAGACCCGTTTGACATGTTGACCCGGACCCGGATCCGGTCTGACCGTTGACCCGGTCAACGGTCAGTGCTGACTTTGACTTTAACCGGTTAACGGTCAACGTTGACTTTAACCGTTGCCTTTTTGGGTTTTCGTGCGGGACCCCTCCTAGACTAATTTCGACGTCCTGAACCCGTTTCCGATGTCCGTTTTCCCAAATTCAGTCGTTTGTGTAGAGTTTGACTAAATGTACCCTTTATGTGCTTAGGGGCGTTTATCTGTGGCGTTTCCTTAATGCATACATGAAAAACATGATTTGATGATTATAGAATATCTGATGGATGACGATATGATATTTAAAACATGTTTAGAACACCTCTTTATAGTATAGATAATGCATGACTTTATACTATGAAGTTGATTTTCAATATATGTATGTTCACTGGTTTGGTACTTACCTAGTGGTCATTTCCGCTACGGGACGTAGGGATAGATCTGGTCCGTCCCGGGTGACGGTTTGGTGTTGGCATAGGGCCTGGACTGTGTTTTCCTCTGACTGTCTGCTTAGAGACGGGGAGCTGACATGGGGCCTGAAGTGTATTTTCCTCTGACGGTCTGCTCAGAGACGGGGAGCCGGCATGGAGCCTGGAGAGTTATATCGGACAGTCACTAATGATTATTATATATACAAGTTATGATTTGAGATATTTCATGACATGCTAGGTTTCGGAAAACCTATGTTTATCATTATATATGTGTTTTCATAAAACCTGGGGGTTAGTATGTTGATAACTGTTTTATTATATATATATCAACTTGGTCCACTCATGTTTGTTTTGCGCTCCCTTCAGGACTTAGAATCGAGGCATACAATCCCAACGTCCAGGCACTTCCGCATCGGCATCTTCGAGTCCTCTTGGTGTAGGACCCACTCCTTTGTTTCATTCAATGTTATATTATTTTCTTTTAGTGTTCTAGATTAGAGGTGTGCTCTGAACACAGTTTTTATTTGAATATTAATTATTCTTTTATATTTATAAGCCTTATTTATCCCTTGTTTTCAGCATTTGCACTAAATCAATGGTTTTCGTCACCCTCGGATGTCGGCCAGCACGTGCCTAAACTGGTATTCGAGGAATATCGGGATCGGGCGTGTCACAAAGTAAGGCAATGCCCTGTGCGGTGACACCATTTGCACTCCCTCAGGGCCAGCTTTGTGCAACATTATTAATTTTTTCATCTGAAGAAACTCCAATTGCTTTCTGCGAAACATTTCCACTTTCTTCGGCTGTTTTTTTGGAACTTGCATCAGGTTCCGATGCTTTTTGTGACGTGTCTTCACTTGCTTTAGCTTGTTTTTTTAAACTGTAGCAGGCTCTAAAGCTTGTTGTGACGCATCTTCGCTTTCTTAAGCTATTTCTTCAGCTGGCCTTTTCAGTTCTCTCGAAATCTCTACTTGTTTTTGCGATGTTGCTTCGCTTTCTTTAGCCGTTTGCTTCAATTCTGTTGCAGATAATTAATTTTTATGATCCAATTCCTGTTTCTTTAGCTGACCTTTTAAGTTATCTCGGAATCTCTACTGTTTTTTGTGATGCTGTTTCTCTCTCTTTAGCTGGTTTTTTCAACTCTGTTGTAGACTCTATTGATTTTTTTTGGTCCAATTCCTGTTTCTTCAGCAAACTCTTTCATTCTTGCGGACGTTTCTGTTTCTGTTTGAGAGACATTTTGAACTTCTTCAGGCGGTTTTTTCAACTCTTTACTATCGTCTGCTGTTTTCCCCAATACATTTTCAAAATTTTCAGCTTGTTTTTTTTTATTCTGCAGCAACCTCTGATGCTTTTTGTGGTAGATTTTTAGTTTCTTTAGCTGGTGGTAATTCTAGCCCAGCCATTGTTGCTTGTTGTAATACATTACCTAATTCTTCAACTGGATTTTTTATTTTTTCTGGAGCCTCTATCATTTTTTGTGATCCACCTTCGATTTCTTCAGATGATTTTTTCAAAGCTACATGAGCCTCCGTCTCTTTTTGTGATGCACTTCCAACTTCTTCAGCCGACGTTTTCAGTTCTACAGTAGCCTCAGTTGCTCTTTGTGATTCACTCCCAACTTTAACTGGTTTTTCCACTTCTACAGCTACCCCAATTGAAACGTTTCCATTTTCCTCTGCTGGGCTTTTCAACTCTGCAACTACCTCTATTTTTTTTCTTGGTACATTTTTAACTTTTTTAGATAAATCTCCTGATTCTGTGGCTGCCTTTGATGCTTTTTGCGATACGCTTTCAATTTCTTCAGCCGGTTTTTGCAGTTCTGTAGGAGTCTTGCTTGCTTTTTGTGATACATTTTCAATTTCTTCGGATGGATGGTTCAATATTGCAGGAGCCTCACTTGCTTTCTGTGATATTATTCCAAGTTCTTCAGATGGTATTTTTAGGACCACCGGAGCCTCTGTTGCCTTACATAACACACTTCCAATTTCTTCGGCTGGTTTTTTCACCTTTGCAGTAGCCTCGACTTCTTTTGTTGATACACTTCCAATTTCATCACCCTGTTTTTTCAATTCTGAAGCTGCTTCTATTGTTTTTTGCGATATATTTCCTGTTTGTTCTGCTGGGTTCGTTATTTCTGCTTCAACCTTTGTTGTCTTTGCCGATGCATCTTCAATTTTCTCAATTGGTATTTTTGACCGTGCAGCAGTTTCTGTTGCCTTTTGTGATACATTTGATGCTGCTTTTACTGATTGCTTCAGTTCTGCATCAACCTTTGTAGTTTTTTCTGGTACCTCTTTGATTGCTTCGCCTGGATTTATCAATTTTGTAGGAGCCACAATTGCGTTTTGTGTTGCACTCGCAATTTCTTCGATCGGTTTTTTAGATTCTACTGTAGGCTGTGTTGCTTTCTGTGATACACTTTCTATTTCTTCAGCTGGTTTTTTCAACTTTACAGTTTCTGCTGCCTTTTTTGATACGTTTACAATTTCTTCCCTAACTAGTCTTTAGACTATGCAGTCAGACTAGTTGCCTTCCACCAGGAAAAAAAAAAAGGTAAAGAAAGGCACTGGATGCTGGGTTTTGAATTCAAATAGACCAAGTCATAGAGCACTTGTGTTTGGAATTCGATGGTAATTGGTAAGTAAGACTGCCTACTTTTAACTCTTTTTAGACTGTCTCACTACTTTGGTTCAACACCTTCAAAGTCGCAAAAACTTTGATTAAATGCTGACTCTTCCCTGCACTAACTCAAGCATCTTATGCTTCATCAATCACTTTTCTGGCATTGTTTCTATGAGATCCTCTTCTAATTAGGAAAGAAGATCCCCTTCTAGTAGTCTAGGAGTGATGATTAATGATTTAATTAAGCTCGGAAAATACTCGACTAGTTCCAGGGAAGGATTTTTTTTTTCTTTTTACAAACAAATCACAGTTGAACACGTGAATATAAACTTTTCTTTTTAATAAGTCAGTTTATTATATGTGTCAGCCGATAACTTAGTGTTATTGATGAATGATATAATAATATACGTGAAAGGAGCTAATATTAGTGGTCCATTATATAATAATATACGGCACAGAGCAAGATACAGAACAGATTTGGTCCGGTAAGTTTCTATAAATTTGTGGTTCATGTTTTCAGTGCTGGATTTGGAATTTTGACGATGGTGGTTTTATGATTCCAAGTGTACGGCACCTACCAACTAAATAATGTTAAAAGAGATTTAATTGTTCTCTAATCAGGTCTTAGACTAAACTTGTGATCATGATACAGATTTTGGAGACAAATTAAGAAGCCCTTTATTGGCAGAAAGACTTCTTTACCCTTTTTTCTGAGTCTGTATTATTATTGTAATTTCATATACACACACATACATATGATGACGAAGAATTGTGAAACCACTTTTTTTACAATTTTTTTTACTTGATTTTGTATAGTTCACTCCGTAATTTGAGATTCCTTTTTGGTGGGGATATAAATGACTTGTATATATTTCGTTTTTGACTTTATTCTCTTATATATTTGGAAGAAGAATCTTGCTTCTAATTAAGTGCTACTGTGACCTAGTGATATGCAATGCCATATAGTAAGACAACCTAGCAATTATTAGCTACTATTTAGCTGCATAAAGTTCAATGACAGTACAAGCATATTTTGGAAGCTGAGTATGCATCACACGTGCAAACGTGCAAATTATGAGTGTAGTGGAGATGATAATACTTCGTTGAATGTATGCCCACATAAGAAATGATAGAATTAAGAATGAGGATATCTGAGGTAAAGTAGGAGTGGCTACAATTGAAGATAAGATGAGAGATAATTGATTAACGTGGTTTGGACATGTGAACAGAAGATCTGCAGATACTCCGGTTAGAAAATGCAATTATGGAGATAGGGGCTCATGGAAAAAGGGATGGAGGAAGACTTTAGAAGACTTGAAAAGAGATTTAAAAAAAATACATGAAGCACATAGAGCTAATGGAATATTTGGCGCAAAACCAAACGCAATGGCTGTATAGGATTCATACAATTAACCCTATAAAGCTTTGTTGTCGTTGTATTCTTAGAACGAGGGAGTATTCAATAAGGCTGCCACACTACTACGGTACAATGGCAGAGCAAGGGGTTCGGGACACGTTCATTGGGTGAGAGTTAAAATATGGATGACAGGTCACGTGATCTGGATGCTCGTATTGAAGTTTTTTCTCCCACGTAACAAGGTTTTTGTGGAACTAATTTCCGCATTGGACTAATGATCCATAACCATACAAAGGTAATGTCATGGCATGGATGTTTGCCACCCAAACCCAAAAAGATCAACTTGTTAGGTGATACTATTTTCCTACCCTTGTGAACCCATGAATTGATCGAACTCATTCCTATCCGGTGTAGGGTTCCAGTCCGTAACATTGACCCCTAATCGAACATGAAACATCTCTTCTTCATCGTTGAACACCCTGCCTATCTATGTGTGTATCTCTCAGCAGATTTCTAATACCGATGTGCACATCATATAGTAGACATTCCGAAGCATTACTTTTGTCCAACAGATGGTTAAAGAAAAAGGATGAGAGAATCAAGGGAGAGGAAACAAGAAAAACTAAAAACAACTTTAGCGAATTTACTACGTGAAACTTCAAATTTATACGAAGGGAAACTCGCTATTGCAGAGCATATAGTTAAACAATATGGCAAAACAATAAACAAATGGCTCTAGTTGCACTGTGCTGTTTTTCATTTTGTTCCATTTTCGAGATAGGCATACTAGGGTGACACCCTCGTGTCTGGGCAAAATCTTGGGTGCAACATGGCATATGCCCCTTCTATCTATCTTACTTATTGCATGACCGTGCCAAATATATTTTTCTCGGTCAATGAGATACTGTTCTACTCAACCCTGCGTATGAAGTAAAGAATCCAGACCAACATGGGCAATATAGTCATTGACAATTGGGTTTCTCCACAGTAAAATGACAAACTAATCACCATCCTTTTCCAACCCTTTCTGCAACTTGGAAAGAAAAGCACCCTATACCACTTTATTCCTAGTTTGATTAACATCTCAAAAACTAATTCTAACCACATACATATAGTATCTCACTATCCGTACTTCTACTTTCGGCCATCTTGTTTTCTCTCCATTTTCTCAACTTATATTCTGATTCTTCTCTGTCAAATTGCTAGTAGCTAAAATGCACTCCAGAATTCCCTATGGGCCCTAGGTCCCCTTTTTTGCTACAGTAAAACGGGATCCCTGCTAAGAAAGGGCTAGATATTCATACATCAAAAGAAAAGATATGAGAGGACATTTTGTAGGGTTTGATTCTCTATGATGCTTCACTTCAGTGGCCCCCCGGAGATATCTGGGAATAATCTCTTGTGGGGGACATATTTCTACATATCAAAGTAAAGAATATTGAAGGTCGGAAAGCAGAAGATGCATCGTATCTGAACAACATTAGTTAATGTAATCACAGATTAAACGGTTTCATTTCCGTGTGAGTAATAAGAATCGGAGAAACAGTTGAACAGATTAAAGAGTAGAAGTTGAGGCATACCTGGACAAGAAAAAGAGTATAACAGATAAAGACATACCATTGTCAATAATATCAGTTGGGATCCGAAGCTTTAGTTGCGATATATGAGACTGGAAACCTTGTCCTTCTATCTCTTTATTGTAAAGAACCGATTTTCAAATTGACATTCTACATCGATCCGATAGTATGACTTGTATCCGATCTACGAAAACATCCCACAGTCGACCCTTCATGCCAGCTGACTATAATGACAAGGAACAAGCGGCACGGTAATAAGGTAACATAAGAAAAGAACAGGATAAATTCATACATTCAATTAAGTACAGAGACATTTAACATCTAGGTGGAAATTATTCCTGAACGGTGGCTCTGCTCAAATAGACTCAGGAAACTCAGTCTACTCTTGAGAACGGTCTCAGTCATCGAATGATTTTAGCGCAAGGACCTTCCCTTATTGTAAGTCAACCCGAAGCCAAGAGGATATAAAGGGTCATATGAGTTGTCTCTGGCGTTCATGGGAAGCTGTTCAACACTTTTAAACCATGAAACTGGTAGTCTTCCCTCGAAGTCATAATCTCCGAAGATAACATCTGTAATTCCCTCTCCTTCGCTACCAGGCAACCAAGCAGCGACAAGAGCATCCATCTTTTCCAAGAGTTGGGGCTCTAAAGTTAAGGGCCTTCCAGATATAAGAATCACCAGCGTAGGGAATCTGTCAGCAACTGAGCTTATAACATCAGCTCCATTAAAGGGGATCACAAGTGTTGAATTGTCACCCCTGAATTCCGCATATGGACCTTCACCAACAGCTACGACTGCAAAAGAGATATCTTGGCGTGCTAAGGTCTCTGTTGACGGACATAGCTCATAAATAATTTCTGTATCATCTCCAACAGCCATCTCGATAGCTTCCAAGACAGTTGTGCCTTCACATGTAAATCACTTATTAGTTAAGTGTGTCTGTGCAATCAAGGCGAGAGTATACAATATTAACATGAAAATATACAATCTAAGAATTCCTTGTTCTCTACAAAATTTCAGCATAAGATTTAACTACGTTGTTGAAAAACAATAGAACCTAACTAGGGAGCAGAGGAAAGTTTTCGTTGTTTCTTCACCCCCGAAGAAAACTGTGGGCCAAGACCGTGGGAGCATACAATGATTTAGGAGTAATACATTACCAGATTCCCCATTGACAAGAAGAGAATGTCTCTACTTTGCATTAGTTATTCAAGAAGCAGATTTTCAGTTCAATAACTCAAAACAGAAAACTTATCGAAAACTATCTGTATGAAAGTTAAAATCCAACTGTCCTCGTCTAGTGAAGTTATACATAATGTCACATTAATAATTGATTATAACAATCAACCTATAGCCTTTCAATTATTCAAACGGTGGGCAAATAACATTTCATACCAATTGTGATCCTGCCACTGCGACCATCCCAAGTTGCTGTCCATCCTCCACACTGATATCCAAGATCATCGGCATGTGTTCCAGTAACAAGTATTCTTTTTACTTTTCTATCTAATGGGAGAAAAGGTTTGCTTGGGTCCTTTCCATTCTTCAACATAACCAAGGACTTGCGAACCGCTTCCCGTGCTAGATCTCTATGCAGCTGTACAAAAACATTAACAGTAAAAACTGCATCTCAGGTATCAAACCGATTGGTACAAGGTCCAAAATGCCTCAAATAAGAGTAATATTTTTAAAATAGAATATGCTCAATGAGCAATGCAAAGCATGTGATTTTCTATGAGGTGAATATAAGACACTACGAACTTACCTTGCAACCAACTATGTCTAGCAAGGATCTATCAGAGAAAGGTTGCTCAAAAATACCGGCAACAAACTTCACTCTCAGTATTCTTTCAACAGCATCATCTATCCTGGACATCGGTATCTCCCCATGTTCCACCAGATATACCAAATCCTCCACAAACTGTTCATATCTGAAAGGCACCATCACCTGCATGCCTTGTCAATCAGACAAAATATGTGCAAATCAAGGATTGAAACAAACAAATTGAACTTAAAGTTCAATGTCTACCATGTCAACTCCTGCATTAACAGAAGATGAAATGCAGAAACGATAGTCTGAACCTTCAGGTTCGCAAAGTTTGTCAAGTGCTTCCCAGTCAGAAATCACAAAACCCTGCAGCAGAAAAAAACATTGTTATTTATCTGACATCCCGCCTTTTAATGTTAGAGAAACTACTTTAAAAAAAACCACACAAAATCTGACAGTCACATCTAATTACAATAAAAATGTGCCTCTTTTAATTAATTTGAATTTCACTATATCATTCTAATGTTAGCAAAGTTGCATCAAATTGATCAGTAGGAAGCATATCAAGAGCCCAGAAAGCTAGCAATGAGCAAGCAAAATGTGCAGTGTCACATTTCTTTATAGAATCTATGATTATAACAAAAGCTCTTACAAGGGGTAAAAACATTGAATACCAATAAAATTGTAATTTGCGCAGAAATAGAACTAAGTGGAGAATAGGCTAACAAATACCCATTGTTTACTTGCTCTTTACCTAATAGCGCAATTTTGGGTTCATCTTTCCCACTAAGAAAAAGTAGCATGTTATATGGGTTCTTTACCTTAAATCCTAGCTTATCTTTCAATACTTCTGTCAGGAGAAAACGATCAGCATGTAATTTACTTCCATTCCAGCTGGAATAGGATGCCATAACAGTGGAAACTCCCTGAGAAATACAGTCCAGATATGGTGCCATATGAATCCTCTCTAAGTCCTCGTAAGATGATATGGCATTTCCCTCGTTTAGACCTTTATGTGTACCCCCATCTCCGACAAAATGCTTGGCACATGCAATAGTTTTGCTTCTGGAATAAAAAGAACATGGAATTTTAAAAATAATTTATAATCTTTAAGAGCAAGTTATATCTGACTTAGTAATGGAATACAAAATCAAGGTATGAATATGTTGACAAGAAGGATGAGAACGTGAGTACAATTTATAAATATCTAAGATAATTGAACTATGTGAAAGCATCTTGACATAACTTCAGATACAATTAATACATAGAAAAAAGGAGATGAGTTTTCAGGAAACGATCTCATCAGTGTCTATGTGAATCTCCAGCAAGTATTCTTTTTTCCATTTCTTCTTCCCTCTTGAATTCAGGCAAAGATGCAACATGTTTGATGAAAGATGTATACATGGAAATTTATTAACAGAGACTTCTACTTACCTTCCCATTACAAAAGGGTAGCCCTTTGGGTGTCCTTTGGGTGGCTGCCCCTGCAAGCCTGTCACAACGGTAGTCATATTTCTAACAATTTCAGTGTCTTCACTGAAACTCTCATAGCATCTTCCCCATCTGGGATCTTTGCAAACCTGTCAGAACCCATTTAAGTGAATTGCATGACTAATCCATTTAATTTCATCAGTCTTATTGTAATAACAAACATATGTCCCTCGTGACATACAGCAACACAGGGAGCAAAAGTATAGTGAATGCCACTGGCCCTGACTTCAAGAGCAGTTGCAGCACCAATCCTTTCAGCCAAATCAGCATCTCTGTCACACAGTTCATATAAGATGAGGGGAAATACAGGACTAAAACCGAACTTGTATCTATAAATTAGTAATTTAACTCCACTTTTTCCTTCTGGGTTTCTTTTTTTCTTTCTTTATATCATTCTTTTTAACTGAATGGCAACACAAATATATCAACCACTACAAGGAAATCAAATTAAAGGGACAAAGAGAACATAGAAATAGCCACCAACCAATTGGTGGTTACGCTCTACAAGCTATTAGAATGTGAGCATTCCATTCAAAACCAATTGGCAAGACTTCTATTCTCTGATGTGGGAATCGTATTCTCAACACTCCCCCTCATGTGTAGCGTCACTCCAACCAAATACCTAACACGTAGCCTGCTCTAATCCCATAAGAGTATCCAACGCAAAACCAATTGGCAGTTGGAGAGACCGAAGATCTTTTAAACTGTTATGCAAGGCTTTATTTCTCCGACGTGGGATTCACAATCTCAGTTTGAGTAGCATTATAAATATATGACTAAATTGCTGTTCCAGAAAAGATGAAATCTTGGGTCCATGTTCTTGCCATTCAACTTCCAGTTTGAGTAATGAGTAAGGGTGGAATTTTTTGCCAAATCACCAAACCAACCGTACCATACCAAAGTTGTGCCAAAAAATTTGTATCATTGGTAATGGTACGGTAATGGTATTCAAAACCATTACCAGTGGTATACCGTACCGTACCACTACTATTAATATTATATCATTTATTTATTCATTTCTATATAATTAGGTATTATTATCATTATATATGCACTTTATATTTTTTTCCTAGTCATTTATCCAATCATCTCACCCTCTAACTTCTACTTTCCCAATAAAAAAACCCAAGCCTTCTTACACTGCAACTCTTCATCTTTTCACTCTTCTAGCCACTGACTTCATCTCTGCTGATCCAGTTCCGGTGACTCTCTCTCTCCAGAGTCCATCTCATCTTCTCCTTCATCAAATTGAGATGTCTTTCTCCCTGACTTCGTCTATCAAGTTAATGTTCGTACAATTTTAAAGAATATAGGGATGGAATATAGAAATCTTTATACTATTTTTTTTTAGGGATATTGGTTCTTTCAGCAATTCTTCCATCTATTTACTTCTTGTTTCTTAAATGAATATCTATAAAATTCTTATAATTAAATAAAAAAAAGTTTTAGAAACCCAAAGGAAGTAGCCAAAACACGTTTGGGCCTTGAATTGGGTTGAAAAAAAAAACTCAAATTTTGGCCCAAAACAAAGGGGTAATTACTATTATCATACCATGTCAACCAAACTATTTGGCACGTGGAAATTCGGTATACTGAAAGTTTGTCACGATAATGGTAATAGATTTTATCATACCAAAAATTTGGTATGGTAATTGGTACATGGGTTTTGGTATGGTAATTGTACCAATATCACCCCTAGTAATGAGGAGGGATTCAAAACATAAATGATAAATTTCAATTCTTTTACAACATTTTCTTAGTAACCAAACAAAGCAGCAACAAGAAGTAAAAAATTGGATCAATTACAACTTTGAACTTAAAAACCAGTGAATGAAGCTAACCTGGATGCCCCAAGACCAACATTGTGAGGGAATATGGTGGCACCATATACACTGTTGTTCCCATGAACCGCATCAATCCCATATATCATCGGTATTCCGAGCCGGCTTTCAAGTGCCGACCTCTGAAACCCGTCGACCATATCTGCCCAGTCCTTTGATAAGGCATTCTCAAAGGGCACACTGCCTCCAGCACTGAGTATACTCCCTGCATGATAGAAACGCAGATATTGCCCTCCAGATTCTTTATGAAACGCGTGAAAGAAAGTAAAGACATGCATGTTAAAGTTCAAGCCATGGGGTACCGATTGAGAAGTCTCTGATGGCTTCTGGGGTGGAGACCCGGCGCTCGATTTGGGTCATCTGGCCGGCCTTCTCTCTCAAAGTCATGCGCGGAAGGAGGTCCTTGACTCGAGCTTCAATGGGTTCATTCGGGTTTCTGTATATGCAATTCAAGTCGTTGACTTTGTCCATCTTTGAGCAAGCTTAAGCTCTTCTTCTTCTTCCTTCTTCTTCCTAGCTTCAGCTGAACAGATCAGGTATGCAACTCTGAGTGTTACAAGTAAATTTGACCAATTTTAGCCGGCAGAGTTGCATTGCAGCATATTATTACATAAATTATCATCGCTTGCCTGGAAGCCGGCATATTATTACATAAATTATCATCGCTTGTCTGGAAGCCACCAATTTTCCACTTATGACGCGGATAACAGCATCTCAAATCAATGTACATTTTAAATGTCTTTTTATCTAAAATAGTCTTTCAAATTAACCTAATCCTTGAAATTTGAAATCAGCATTTTGATCTTTAAGATTTGAAACTAATAGAAGTAGTTTTTAAGTTGTCAAACATCAATCATTTTGCTCATTATGTGAAAAGTATCTATTAAATAAAGATAAAATGATAAAAATACTATTAAGTTTGTCATCTATTAAATAAGGATAAAATGACAAAAATACCTTTAATTTTTGTCAATTTAATTTGGCTCCTTGTTTATTAAATTGATGATATTTTTTTCATTATGATTTAACATATTTTTTCACGGAATGACCAAAATGATGGACAAACTCATGAACCACTTATATCAATTTCAAATTTCAAGAGTTAAAATGAGAAGTTATGTCAACTTTAAAGACTATTTTAACTAAAAAAAACTTAAATTTTGCACACAATAGTACGTGACATCGTGTTACATAAAAGTCTTTTTAACTTTTGAGACAATACTCTACATTACTATATTACTACCGACCTTTTGTTGTGTGGAGGATGTCACCAGCCTTCTTGCTTTGTCTAAATCTAACTTTCTTGTGATTGTGGATGTCGCTTACTATATTAAGCTTATTAATCAATTGTTTGTCAACAAATTTTTGGGGGTAACTGGAGCATCTACCATTCATAATTAGTCAATTGTTTGTCAACAAATTTTAGGGATAATTTGCGCATCTACCATTCATAATAGATATTGGCTAGTGATTTTAGCACGCCTTTTTCATACATTGGCGTAATCAAGTTAGCTAACACAATGTACCTCATTAGCACTCAAGCTTGAATTTCTCTCCTGGTATTTTGGACTACATATTAGAATATCTATCCAAAAAGCACGTACACATCTCTTAACCTCTACCCTCCCTCTTGAGGTTTCAAAAAAAGGTTTTTGTTTTACAATGTATAAGTTTTCTTGTGTGATCAAAGATGAGGTATAAATTTATCCGAATTCATCAAAGTAGATACATTTACATTGAATTCTCATAAAAAATGGGGAAGAAAAAAGAAAATTGATATGTTTCAAATATTTGAAACACACAAAGGTTTCCTACTCTAATCGTTTGGAGAACCAAATGAATCTGGTCAACTGTTATTCAACATCATATTATTTTTTTATGCCACAGCGGTTACGCAAATCATTACATTACTTTTTAATATTTTTTTTTTTAAAAAAAGAGGAACAATGGATGACAAGCCACGGTTATTCACCACTTCTACAAACTAACTTCTAATTTGTTCTGGAATCCTTGTCACGACTACTCGATCATCAAATTCATTAGTACCTGTTCAATTTAACAAGTTTTGCGTTTGTTAGTCTCGAAAACACAATGAATATAAGATCCCTCTCTGCAAGCTTTTAGTGAGAACAAAATTAATGTTGTGAAAATGTGAGTTATATTTATAATAATATTTGCTTATATATGAGGTTTGTAGAATAACGAGGTTTGTAAAATGTTTGCTTATTCACCAAGAAGAAGAAAAATATATTTTTCGTGGAATGTATACTTTGCTTACCTTGGTTTCTGTTCGTGATACATTTTCCATATCTTCGGTAAAGTTTTTGTCAAGTTTTGATCTCTTCAACTGGCTTTTTCAATTCTGCAGTAGCCTCAGTAGTTGGTTTCTTTTTAATTCAGGAGCAGCCTCCGTTGCTTTTGTTGCCACATTTACAATTTCTTCAATCGGCTTTTTCACCTCAATAGCTCCCTCATTTGCCTTATGTGCTACATCAGCACCGGCCCTAAGATTTCAGGGCCCTGTGCGAAAGTAAATTGACCTGAATATGCTAAGATCGTAAAATCTTTTCAGTTGTACTAAATTGTAATAGGACTAAGAATTTCATACAAACAACTGATGGTGTGGTGTATTCATGTTTTTCATTAATTTTAAGAGGTCAAGTGTTCGAATACAAAGTTGGGCAATGCCCTGTGCGGTGACACCACTTGCACTCCCTCAGGGCTGGCTTTGTGTAACATTATCAATTTTTTCATTTGAAGAAACTCCAATTGCTTTCTGCAAAATATTTCCACTTTCTTCGGCTGTTTTTTTCAAACTTGCATCAGGTTCCGATGATTTTTGACGTTGCTTTAGCTCGTTTTTTTAAATCTGTAGCAGGCTCTAATGCTTTTTGTGAAGCATCTTCGCTTTCTTTAGCTAGTTTTTTCTATTCTGCTGCAGACTCTATTGATTTTTCCGATCTAAGTCCTATTTCTTCAGCTGGCCTTTTCAGTTCTCTCGAAATCTCTACTTGTTTTTGCGATGTTGCTTCGCTTTCTTTAGCTGTTTGTTTCAATTCTGTCGCAGACTATTAATTTTTCTGATCCAATTCCTATTGCTTTAGCTGACCTTTTAAGTTCTCTCAGAATCTCTACTGTTTTTTGTGATGCTATTTCGCTTTCTTTAGCTGGTTTTTTCAACTCTGTTGTAGACTATTGATTTTTTTGGTCCAGTTCCTGTTTCTTCAGCAGACTTTTTCAGTTCTCTAGGAATCTCTACTGCTTTTGTGATGCAGCAGCAATTCTTTCAGTTTGCCCTTTTAAATTTGTTGGGACCTCTGTTTCTTTTGTCGATACACTCTCGGTTTCTTCAGCAAATTTTTTCATTTCTGTAGCAGCTTCAGTTGCTTTTGTTGGTACACTTTCGGTCTTTTCATCAGTTTCTTTCATTCTTGCGGACGCTTCTGTTTCTGTTTGAGAGACATTTTGAACTTCTTCAGGCGGTTTTTTCAACTCTTTACTATCGTCTGCTGTTTTCCCCAATACATTTTCAAAATTTTCGGCTTGTTTTTTTTTATTCTGCAGCAACCTCTGATGCTTTTTGTGGTAGATTTTCAGTTTCTTTAGCTGGTGGTAATTCTAGCCCAGCCATTGTTGCTTCTTGTAATACATTACCTAATTCTTCAACTGCATGTTTTATTTTTTCTGGAGCCTCTATCATTTTTTGTGATCCACTTTCGATTTCTTCAGATGATTTTTTCGAAGCTACACGAGCCTCCGTTTCTTTTTGTGATGCACTTCCAACTTCTTCAGCCGACTTTTTCAGTTCTACAGTAGCCTCAGTTGCTCTTTGTGATTCACTCCCAACTTTAACTGGTTTTTCCACTTCTACAGCTACCCCAATTGAAACGTTTCCATTTTCCTCTGCTGGGCTTTTCAACTCTGCAACTACCTCTATTTTTTTTCTTGGTACATTTTCAACTTTTTTAGATAAATCTCCTGATTCTGTGGCTGCCTTTGATGCTTTTTGCGATACGCTTTCAATTTCTTCAGCCGGTTTTTTCAGTTCTGTAGGAGTCTTGCTTGCTTTTTGTGATACATTTTCAATTTCTTCGAATGGATGCTTCAATATTGCAGGAGCCTCACTTGCTTTCTGTGATATTATTCCAACTTCTTCAGATGGTATTTTTAGTACCACCGGAGCCTCTGTTGCCTTACATAACACACTTCCAATTTCTTCAGCTGGTTTTTTCACCTTTGCAGTTGCCTCGACTTCTTTTGTTGATACACTTCCAATTTCATCACCCTGTTTTTTCAATTCTGAAGCTGCTTCTATTGTTTTTTGCGATATATTTCCTGTTTGTTCTGCTGGTTTCGTTATTTCTGCTTCAACCTTTGTTGTCTTTGCCGATGCATCTTCAATTTTCTCAATTGGTATTTTTGACCGTGCGGCAGTTTCTGTTGCCTTTTGTGATACATTTGACGCTGCTTTTACTGATTGCTTCAGTTCTGCATCAACCTTTGTAGTTTTTTCTGGTACCTCTTTGATTGCTTCGCCTGGTTTTATCAATTTTGTAGGAGCCACAGTTGCTTTTTGTGTTGCACTCTCAATTTCTTCTATCGGTTTTTTAGGTTCTACTGTAGGCTGTGTTGCTTTCTGTGATACACTTTCTATTTCTTCAGCTGGTTTTTTCAACTCTACAGTTTCTGCTGCCTTTTTTGATACGTTTACAATTTCTTCAGCCGGAATTTTCATCTCAGCAGCAACCTCTCTCGCTTTTTGTGACATGCTCTCAATTTCTTCTGCAGACTTTTTTAATTCTAAAATAGTCTCGGTTGCTTGTTGCGAAAAGTTTCCTGTTTCTTCAGTTGGTTTTTTCAGTTCGGCAGCAGCTTCTTTTGCTTTTCCCGATATTTTTTCAATTTCCGCAGCTTGTTTTTTTAATTCTGAAGCAGCTTCTCTTGTTTTTTGTGATAGATCTCCAATTTCTTCAGCTTGTTCAGTCAGTATGATGTTGGCTTCCTCGGATTTTTCTGTAGGCTTACATTGTTCCTGTTATGTGAAATGTAAGTATTAGTCAAACCTTACAATTTTGATTCCGAAAATCATGAGAGAACATTTTACTAGAGAAACAAAAAGTATAAAATTTGATTGAAAGTATGTATCTTTAGTTGCTAGGAGTTACAAACCTGTGATTTTTTTGAATAACTCGTATTTGAACGGTCACTTATTGATTCCTCAACAGGTTGCACTGCAGTTTGAGGTGTCAAAAATGTGCTGTCATGTGGCTTCATTGTGGATGAATCGCTTTTCACCTTGCCTCCCACCTTAGATTCTGAGACACCAATGTGTCTTTCGGGGTTGGAATTTGATGATGAAGCTTGATCCCTTGGGATATCTTCTAGTAACACAGATGTCAGAGATGATGATGATGATAAATAATTGGATTCAACAACAACGTCTTCATTCACCAGATCTTTCTGCACAACTGATGGAATACGATCACTATAAACTCTGCTTTCTGCAGTACGTTGGTCATCCTTTCTGCCTTGAATTGGGTTTGAGTTCGTTTTTGCATCCAGTTCTTTTTCGTCTTCATTTTCAGTTTCCTGTTGAAAATTTCCCTCAGTATAATTTGAATTCTTATTGTCCTTGATTAGTTGCTTAGTGTCCAAGGAAACATCGCGTTTATCAGAATTCGCAAAAATTTCCTCTGAATGCCTACTGGATGCTAAAATAGTCACCTCCTTTGGCTTTGACGACTCTCCCCCAGTCTCTTGCTTAATCAATATCTGGTCTCCACCATCTCTGTCTGCATTTGTCCTCTCATCTTTCAAATTAGTGGCATTGATTGCTGGCGTATTCACCTTCTTTGTCGTCTTATCGAGGGGATTCAATGATTCCTGTTCAATATATATATCCAAGAAGTTCAGAGAGAAAGTATGGACAATTTTATGTATATATCATGTATAAAATAGTTTACAAGATCAACCATAAATAGGAGAGGAATACAAGAAAGAAAGTGGAGGAATGGTGCGGACAGGGATGGCAGCTCAGCAAGCATGAGTGAAGACCTGACCTCCACTATCTCTAACTTAAACTAATACCTAGCTTTACATGATGAGGGAATATTGCTCTTAAATAAGCCTAAAGTAAACAAACAAGCAGCTAACCCTAGCCGAAAGTAAGATGACAATGAGTTGTTATCCATCACCAACTAAACAATGACAACTAGACAAACCCTACCACCAATAATAATAGATACTTCAATACTCCCCCTCAAGCTGGATCGAGAGTTCTTCTGGATCCAAGCTTGAAGAGAAGACGATCAAGTTGTGCAGAAGGCAGAAGCTTGGTGAACACATCGGCAAGTTGATCACTGAACGAACAAATACAGTTTGTAATAGCTTGGACTGAACTTGGTTGCGAACGAAATGACAGTCAACCTCGATGTGCTTTGTGCGTTCATGGAAGACGGGGTTGGCAGCAATATGCATTGCTGCTTGATTGTCACAATGAAGAAGAATTGGTTTGGAGGAGATGATTTCAAGATCACGTAGCAACCTCTTTAGCCAAATTAGTTCGCATGCAGTCGATGCCATTGCACGGTACTCAGCTTCTGCGCTTGACCGAGCTACAACAAATTGCTTTTTGCTCTTCCACGTAACGAGGTTACCACCAACAAGAGTGCAGTAACCAGTTGTGGATTTGCGATCAAGGACATTGCCTGCCCAATCAGAGTCTGTGTATCCTTCAATGGTGAAGTGTCCGTTGTTTTGCATGAAAATCCCAGTAGATATTGAGCTTTTCAAGTATCGAAGGATCCTTTTAACTAGTTGCAAATGATGAGATGAGGGAGAATGCATGAACTGGCTGACAAAGCTAACAGCATAAGCAATGTCAGGTCGGGTTATAGTCAAATAGATAAGTTTTCCTACCAACCTTTGATACTCCGATGCATTTTCAAGCTGGATGCCTGAGGTTTCATCCTTGAAATTTGTTGGTAGTGGTGTTTTGGCAGGCTTGCAATGCATCATATTTGCTTCTTCTAAAAGATCTAGAACGTACTTTTGTTGATTTAGAAACAAACCAGTTGGAGATTGATCCATTTCGATTCCAAGAAAGTATCGAAGTCTGCCAAGATCTTTGATTTTGAAGGTTGAATGTAATGTGGCTTTGAGAGTAGTTATTTCTTCTGGATTATCTCCCGTGACAATAAGATCATCAACATAAACAAGTACCACCAATCTTCCATGCGTACCAATCCTAGTGAACATTGAAGAATCTGCATTGCTTCGTTTAAAGCCGGATGACATAAGGACAGAACTAAGTTTTGAGTACCAAGCCCTTGGAGATTGCTTGAGACCGTAAATAGCCTTGTGAAGCTTGCAGGCTATTCCTTGTTCCTTCTCTCGTTCATGACCAGGTGGTAGTCGCATGTATACCTCTTCTTCTAACTCTCCATGTAGGAAGGCATTTTTTACATCCATTTGATGTAGAGACCAGTTTGAATTGATAGCCACCGAAAGAAGCACTCTAACTGTGTTCATCTTTGCCACAGGGGCAAAGGTTTCTTTGTAATCTACTCCGAAGGTTTGTGTGAAGCCCCTTGCAACTAACCTTGCCTTGTGCCGCTCTATGTTTCCATTTGAGTGAAATTTGGTCTTATAAATCCATCTTGCCCCAACCACACGTTGACCTTTTGGCAGAGAAACAATGCTCCAAGTTTGATTTTCATCAAGTGCCTTCAGTTCTTCAAGCATGGCTTGCCTCCATACAGGAGATTGGTGTGCCTCTTCGAAGGATCGAGGCTCAGAATTTTGGGATAACTTGGTCACAAAGACAGCATGAGATGGAGAGCTCTTGCTATGAAAAACCATTTGTCCAATAGGATGTCTAGGCGTGTAGATTTCAAAATCATCAAGCCTGGCTGGAGGTTGTCTGTTTCGAGAAGGATTCCTTCGTGGAGGAGGAGGTTGTTCAAGTTGAGGCTCTCTCCTTTCGAGAATGACTTCTTCATTATCTGCTTCCATACTTTTAGGAGCTGGCTCTATCTCAACAGCTTCATTTTGCGGTGTTGACAGCCTTGTATCATCAAGGAAGAGAGGGGTAGGAAACACTTCATATGAGAGCTCCCCCTGAGGTTCATCATCATGCATTTGAAAGAATGAGTGAGTTTCATCAAAACACACATCCCTGGATACACATACCTTTCTGGTCTTAGAGTCGTAGCATTTGTATCCATTTTGGGAAGTTGAGTAACCTACGAATGCACATTTGATAGCCCTTGGATCAAGTTTATCTCGGTGAATAGTTTGAATGTGCACATAGCATACACATCCAAACACACGGAGATGACTTATGTCAATTTCTCTCCCCTTAAGAATTTGGTAAGGAGATTTGAACTTCAAGATTCTACTAGGAAGGCGATTGATGATGTATGCAGCGGTTTGTATAGCTTGAGACCAGAACTTCTTTGGAACTTTTGCTTGTAACATTAGTGATCGTGTTTTTTCAAGCAAATCTCGGTTCTTTCTTTCTGAAATGCCATTTTGTTGTGGCGTTCCTACACAACTTGTTTGTTGCAAAATTCCATGCTCACTTAAGTAAGTTGTCATGATTTTGGAAGTGTACTCAGACCCATTATCAGACCTTAAGATGCCAATTTTAGAGTTAAAATGATTTTGAATTAATTTATGAAAATTTTTGAAACACTGGAAAGCTTCATGCTTGAATTTAAGTAAGTACACAAAAGTAGTTCTAGAGAAATCATCAATGAACGATATGTAAAATCTGTAACCATCAAAGGACTCTAAGGTGGCAGGTCCCCAAATGTCAGAATGGACTATTTCAAAGGTTTTGGTAGCTCTAGAGAGAGAGTAGGGAAAGGGTAACCTGGTGAACTTAGATTTTTGACAAACTTCACAATCTGGAATCACTTTACAGAAACTAGGAAAAAGAAAAGACATAACATGTGAAGAAGGGTGAGCTAATCTCATGTGCCACAGCTGCTCCTTGTTTACAGTGCTTGAGTTTACGTAGAAACTTTTTGGGAAATTTGAAGAGAATTTGACATAGTACAGTCCATTGAGGAAGAACCCTTTACCAATCGTTTCCTTCGAAACTTGGTCCTGGAAAATCACATAGTGAGTTGAAAAAATTGCAAGACAATTTAGCAAATGTGTTATTTTTCCTACTGACAATAGTTTGAAAGGAAAAGAAGGGACATGCATGACAAGGGATTCTTTTTGACTCGAGAAGATTTTGAGTTTCCCTCTGCCTACTATACGAACTTTGGTGCCATTAGCTACGGAGACAAAAGAAGGAGTGGAAAAGTTTTGAAAATCATTTAGTAAAGATGCATCGTTAGTCATGTGATCTGAAGCTCCTGAGTCAACTATCCAAAAATCACAACTACTACTAAGATCCAAAGCAGTGGAGATAGTTGCAATAATACCTGGCATGTCATTTTGTGACACTGAGTTTGATTGTTCGAGGAAGCCAGCAAACTTGCCGAGCATGGCTGAAGGAGTTTCATGATTTGTTGCTCCTTGTTTCTGTTGCAAGAAGTTAGCGAATTCATTTATGAGAGCAATGGGACTAGAGGAAAAGTTTATCACATTATTGGAGACATTGTCGCAAACAAGATTTCCTCTAGGAGTGTAGGCAGGCTTCATTTGGTTTCTTGGTGCTCTTCCATCGTCATTGAACTTAGGTTTAAGTTCTGGATAAAGAATCCAGCACTTCTCTTTTATGTGTCCAATACCTGTACGACCTATCTTCACACAGTGAGAACACTTTAAGTCTGGTCGTTTTCCCTTGTATGGTCTGGAGAAGGTGAAGGCTCTTACTTCTGATGGCCTAAAATTTGATTCTCCAACAACCATGTCTGCGTTCATGACCTTCTTTCTTACTTCTTCACGTTGAATAACGTTGCAGACCATCTGTAAAGTGGGAAGTTCAGGTGTCATTAAGAGATGGTTTCTAAGGTCTTCATAATCTGGTCCAATGTTGGCAAGCAACTGGAACACTTTATCTTCTTCAGCACGCTTTAAAAGAATGGTTGTGTCCGTGGTATGAGGTCTGTAGAGATCCAATTCATTCCATTTGGCCTTCAAGTTGCCAAGATGTTGAACAAAAGAGAGATTTCCCTGTTGTAATTCCGTAAGATCTTTCTTCAGTTGAAAGACTCGCGCAGCATTGTTTAGATCTCCATACATGTCTCGTACGGAATTCCAAAGTTGGTGAGATGATACTGAGTAGCTGGAAATCTCAGCCATCTTTGGTTCCATAGAGTTTAACAGCCAAGACATGATAAGTTGATCTTGGGATACCCATGCTGCATAATCCGGTGCAATTGTTTCGGGGATGATGTCATCCTTTTGAATGAATGGGAGCTTTCCACGTCCTCCAAGAGCGAGAGAAATAGCTCGTGACCAGGGCAGGTAGTTGAATTCGTTTAGAAGCACAGAGCTCAAACGTTGAATTGGATTGGTATCCATGGTTTCGTTTTTTGAAGTTTTTTTTGCTGGTATGGCCATAATGGCTCAACTGGTTTGGATTTGGTGGGTTTTTCGGAAGAACACAGAAGCAGGTCCAAGAGGAATCACTGCTCTGATACCATATGGACAATTTTATGTATATATCATGTATAAAATAGTTTACAAGATCAACCATAAATAGGAGAGGAATACAAGAAAGAAAGTGGAGGAATGGTGCGGACAGGGATGGCAGCTCAGCAAGCATGAGTGAAGACCTGATCTCCACTATCTCTAACTTAAACTAATACCTAGCTTTACATGATGAGGGAATATTGCTCTTAAATAAGCCTAAAGTAAACAAACAAGCAGCTAACCCTAGCCGAAAGTAAGATGACAATGAGTTGTTATCCATCACCAACTAAACAATGACAACTAGACAAACCCTACCACCAATAATAATAGATACTTCAATAGAAAGCAATAGATTTCTGCATATAAAACATTAATTGAAAGTTTTTTGGCAGATAGATTAGAAGTATATTTTTTTACAATACGATATTTTCTCAGAGTATTCGAGAATGGGACTCAAACTTGGGTGATTTATATTGGTTGAAATTTGAACTACTCATTGCTTGAATTCTATTAGAATTCTTCAACCACATTGCAACATAAAATAATTTACCTCTGGTTTTGCAGAAGAATGAGTCACCGAGTTTTCATTTGATTTCGTTGTTTCGTCTTGGTTTTCAAGTGAAAGTACAGTGCATGAGCTGGAAGTCCTTAGCTTTCCAACTTTTTCGACCGCTTGCCTGACATCGTCATAGCTGTTTCCATTATAACCCATTGAATGGGTTTGGATGTCTCCATATAAGTCTGTTATAGAAGATGACAACGAGCACACATCATCTAGTTCATCTAGGTGCTGCTGCATATGCATTGATGATGATTCAGAAGAATCCTTTATGTTCTTATTGTTACCCGAAAATCTTATACTTGCAAGGTATTTCTCGCTGAGTCCACATGCGTCCCAAAGTTTTGATTCATTTTCTTCTGTTCTTGATGATTGAGACGATGCTGTCCACACGTACTCTTTTTCAAAGTTTCCATCCAACGTCTCAGATTCCTTATCTGAAGGTGAATTGGCCGCGTTATCTGTCAGCGAAGGTGAACCAGCCTCTGAAACCTCCACCTGCAAATCAGAAGCTATAGAGTATGTAGGAGTATGACAAGTGCCCCTTTCAGAATAAAACAAGCGTTCTTCTAATCCACTCCTTTTGTTAGCAGACGGGCTAGAATCATACAACAACTCCTTCACAGATTTGCTCATAGGAATCGAACAATTTAGGGGTTTTGGTGGAAAATGCCTCACTTTTGATCCTGCATTTTGTGAGGGCCCAGGTCTAGTAGAATGAAAGCTCTGTTCATCGTCTTCAGAATATGATGTTGAGCTTGACTCATCGTTACTGTCATCAGCGTGTGACTCCATCTCTACACTTCTACTTTCCATCTTGTTCGTTGCTTTTGTGTCAGTCACCCTCTGAGTTTCGCTTTTTCCTTCATCTTTCGGTTTCACTGAACTTATTGCCGGAATGGGGGATTCAATAAGATGGGACTCGGTTCTGCTTTCAGCGGTATCAGCATTGCTGCCAATGTCGGACATGTTGTTGCGTGCCTTTGACAGCAGAGCTTCAATAACTTCGTCATGCTTACCCGACAACATTCTTTCGATATGCTTATCATGAGCTCCTGTCTCTACAGAAGAAAAAGAAATATGGATGCATTTAAGACTTACGAATCATAACTTGAACTACAAGCAACAAAAAACTTTCTAAAGCGGGAAACACGAAAAGTTCGTCTCACCTGATAGGTTTTTAAACCCGGAAAACCCCAATCCATCCAATGATTTTCTCTTGGGTTCCAATGGATATGAAGCAGCTCCCGAAGAGAAGCTCTCGTGCCGGCAAAATAACATTTCCTTCTGGTGAACAGTCGTGAATTCTTGTTGGAAACTATCCACCATAAGGTTCGGTTTCTCTTCATGTGGATCGTACGGAAGATCAAATGGATTTTGCATTGGTAACAAAATGGAAGGGGCTGAACCAGGTGTGTCCAGACTGCTTGAAAATAATTTCGCGTAATCAAATCGGGTGTTTTTTTCAACAAAAATTGGAGCAATCTGGCCTGGTATGATAGTATCCAGGTCAAGTAGACCTTTCTCAACTTGCATTTTGAATAACTTTCTTGCTCTTCTCCTGGCAATCAAACTTTCCAGCCTTTTGTTCCTTTCCATCTCCGAAAGCCCGAGATCCATAAGATTCCTTTGATCATCATCTGTCCACTGCACCGCCTTGTTCCCATCCTCTTGCATCTCTTCTCCATTAGTTCCACCACCTTTAGATTTGTCAGGCTGCTCGTCCGAGTCATCAGAAGATAACAGTTGAGATTCTGAAATGTCGGACTCTAGGACCGAATGGTGTTGCTTAACAAGAGCCTGAATATTTTCTTCTGCTGATGCTTTCGCCGTGGAGCTCTCTCCCTTATCAAAAGAACATTTCATTTTCTCCTCCGTGACTGCTTTCTTGCTTCTGTCAATCAATGCAGTTCCACCAATCAAACTATCTTTCGGAGTTTTGGATATAGAAATGCCTTTTCCTACATTGTAATAATCTTGCCCACTCGCTTCTATGCACCTTCTCGAGACATTTGTTCGTCTGCTTTTCTGTTTCATTAAGGTGCACCCATCTCGGTTGACAACACCATCACCTCCAACAGGATGGTCGGGTTTTTTACACGAAACTTGATCATTAGTACTTCGTTTTTCATTTCGTTTGGCCTCTTCTAAGATAGCGAGTCCTCCGGAAGTGTAAAATAATCTAACAAGAACAACAATGCAGACCAGAAATGGAAACCAGAAGACGAAAATATTGAAAAATACATAAAAGAGGTAGAAGAACAACAAAGTGGCTGAAATAAATGGATGCCTACGTACACATAGGCTACTAGTTTTCATGGAAAGTTTAAGCAATCTCCATACACAAACTAGTAAAGTCTCTGCTCCAACAGACATATCTACCTCTTTGAACAATCTCGAAAAATACAGAACCCGAAAAAATTACCAAACTAAGCGAACAATTGCTACATTAAAACCTAGCACAATTTGAGCAGTACTAGGACTAGAAATGGAGAAATGTACATTTACGCAGTTCTCGGACTAGAAACAGAGGAACGAAAGCAAACCCGCATTTTAAAAATTGTCGAAAATCGGGTTTTGAAGAAGGAAAACAAGACTAAGAACTTTTGAGATGGATGACGATTTCGATACAATAAAACCTTGTAAAACCGTAAGAAAATGTGAGGCAGAAAGGAAGAGCAAATGAGGGACGAAGAGGGGTCAAATTTGTTGCCTACGAAAAAGGATGAAAGTATCTCACAATCTTTTGCTTTGTGTGTATGTTTCTCTGCAGCTCCTCCGGATTTAGCAAACTTGTTTTTCTCTTGGCTCCTAGTTTTTGTAAGACGATCCTTCGTTTCAGGACATTAGTCCAAGCGTCCATCGCACAAACCTCGGCAGGACGAAATAGAAAACAGGTGGCGGTCGTTATTTGACTCTTTGCATTACTCATAGTCAAGGCCCAATCCTTGCATACACGTGTCGTCGAAACTAACATCAGGGTGCATATTCTCGTTAAATAAATTTTTAATCGAGTTGTTCACAACTTTATGAGCAAAACATACTAAAACTCAAACTCAAATATTTCTATTGAGTCAAACTTGAACTGATTTGTTTTTATTCCTAACCGATGAGCCAAGTTTGTGCCAAGTTGATATGAACTCGAGCCGTATTAATCCGCTTTACAACCCTCATGTGTTGCGAGGTACTATTCAAATGTAGCATAAATGCGGTTAGACCATTATCAATCTAAATGTGTGTAATTATTAAACGTAATACAAAGATTCTAAAAGACATTAGAAGCTAGTCGGGTAGCGCCTTAGGGTCTAGCGCTTAGGCAGCTAGTGGACGTCTAAGCAGATTAGATGGATTTAAGTAAATCTATTATATTTCGTATAAATAAATGTTTGTTTATACTTAAAATATATATAATTTTATTATGAACTGCAAAATAGAATGACATATATATTATGAAGTAATATAATATAATGAAAACATGGGAAACAAACATATAATGCGTGTTCATTTAAGTATTCAACAAATTTATTATAATTTATTAAAAGAAAAAAAATGTAAAATGAAAATTATTTGTTTTCTTTCTAAGTGAGTCTCAAACCTAGGTGAGTCTAGACGGGCTAAGCGTGCACCTCAACAGGTCTAGACGTCATTTCTTAGTTTTTAAATATCTAAACAATAATTAAAATAATGACCAGCTACCTAGAACTTAGACGGAACCTAAACGTCACTAGATGAAGATCTTTAGAACAGTGCATACGACTTCACTCATATTATAATAACATGTAATACCTACTGTTTGTGACAGTATAACAATCATACACCATTGTTGATACGCAGACAACCACGGCCCTAGATATCTTCTTGAACGTATTACGGGATAAAACTGAGGATAACGATAAGTCTCTTGGAGAGTTTAAAAGCCGAAAGGGGGAAGTTGACGGTTAAGATCTCCAACTCCTACTTCATCCGACGGTTCGCATCCCAAGTTCAACCTGTACTTTTATCATCTCTCTTTCTCTCTCTTCTGTGTCCCAAAAAGTTCCAACCTTTTGCCTCACAGCGCGATTGACGAAGCTCAAGAATTTCTATTTTTTTTATCGGATTGGGGGAATATAAAAACATGTTGTGTATATATATATGAACTTTTGAATTGGGAATTTTGAATTTCTAGGGTTTTTATTGGGATGTCGTCGGTCGAGTATTTACGTCCAACAATCCACAATAGGTTTTGCTTGAATTTGAATTTGAATGCGTATTACTCCCGCCATGGATTGGGATTCCTCCGCAGTCAATCGAGGGTTTTCAACCAGGAAGCGAGACGGTGCGTTTCGAACACGGCGGTGTTCCCTCTGGTCACGTTGTACGGACAGGGCGGCAGAGCTGTGCCAGTTTCGGACAGGTTCGGCGGCCTCTGGAGGAGCCACGGGGGGTTTCGGACGGTTAGGGCTTCGGCGAGCGGTCAGGACACAGATTCCGGGGAGAAGAGCGAGGCGAATGCGACGGAGAGCCAGGCGGTGAACAATAACCCGCCGAATTCGAACTCGCCGGCTTCTAATCGGCGGCGAGATAGTCATAAGAAAGAGAAATGGTGGTGGTCGAAAGGAGGGAAGTGGCGGTGGCAGCCGATAGTTCAGGCACAAGAAATTGGAATCTTGCTGTTACAATTGGGTATTGTTATTTTCGTTATGCGGTTGCTCCGGCCCGGAATTCCGTTACCCGGGTCGGAGCCAAGGACACCGACTACGTTCATTAGCGTGCCGTACAGTGATTTTTTGAGCAAGATTAATAGTAACCAGGTGCAGAAGGTTGAGGTTGATGGGGTTCATGTTATGTTTAAGTTGAAGTCTGCTCAGGGTGAGCAAGAAAGTGAAGTGAGTGTTGGTGGGGCGAGCAAGTTTCAGGAATCCGAGGCTTTGGTAAGAAGCGTGGCTCTGACGAAGAGGGTGGTTTACACGACGACAAGGCCAACTGATATCAAGACGCCATATGAGAAGATGCTTGAGAATGAGGTGGAGTTCGGGTCGCCAGATAAGCGGTCTGGTGGATTCTTTAACTCTGCAATGGTGAGTTTTTTTATCATTAGATACTGTGTGGTTTTTCTGCTGAAAAGATTATACTCACAAAAACAAGAAAAGATCAATTCTTGTGAACTAAGTAACCATTATTGGAAGTTAATTACTTAAGCTAATACGTGAATTATATTCGATTTTTTATGTGTAGGAGGACTGAGTGTAGTATTATGTTAATCCCAATGCATTAACTATTATAACCCGCAACCCCTATGTTTTAACATGTATTCTATTCGTAATACATTTCCTTTTCTGTTCGTGGGTGTGTTTTTGGATAGAAGTTAAAGATGTTTCATGCAAACAAGTTTTAATCTGTTGACTTGGCTATGCTCCTTGCAGATATCTTTGTTTTATGTTGCTGTGCTTGCATGGCTTCTCCACAGGTTCCCTGTAAACTTTACTCAGGTGCGAGCCAGCAGTGCTTTTTTCTTTCAACCCTTTGCCTCTTTCTTTTTTGTTTTTTGAAACTTGTTCTAGATGGTTCTCATTGAGTACATTCTTATGTACAGAAAACAGCCGGTCAGATTAGGAACAGGAAATCTGGGGGCTCTGCTGGTGCTAAAGCATCTGAACAAGGAGAAGCAATAACCTTTGCTGATGTTGCTGGCGTGGATGAGGCTAAAGAGGAGTTGGAAGAAATTGTGGTATGTTGGATGCTCCTCAGTTTACTTTGACATCACCAATGAATCATCAGAGTCTTTTAGAGGACCCTAAAGGCCTCCTACTGTTTTCTGAATTTTTATTTCAATTTTAATTATGCCAATGTTTACTGTCCAGGAATTTCTTCGGAATCCAGACAAATATATACGCCTTGGTGCTCGTCCTCCACGTGGAGTTCTCCTGGTGAGTTTTACCAAAGACCAGTTTATCTATGATGAATTAGACTTCGGAAACCAGGGAGTGGGAAGTCATAATGGTCTTAATTCAAATCTTAAGCATTTATTGTTGAAAGATGTGCCAACTATGGTGGGTCTTTCTCTTGGATATCTCCCATACCACAAGTTTTTTTTAGCATGGCTGCAGAACCGATAGGGAATTGACTCCACGTGTAGATAGGGTAACATAGAGCGCTACTACTCACGTATGGGTACTCTCTGTAATATCCTTTTGACACTTGATTTGCACTTGGTCTACTGTTAGGGTGTATTGTATCAATCGCCACCTGGTGAATCATATAGTTTTACCCTTGAATGGTCCCATTCACCGGTTGTAATTCAGTGCATTTCTGGAGGATTTGTAGAAGATGGCTTTGTTCTTTGTTTGTGTAATAACTAGTAAGCATGGCTTGTTTATCTTGCAGGTGGGTCTTCCTGGGACAGGTAAGACTCTTCTTGCCAAGGCTGTGGCTGGGGAAGCTGACGTGCCCTTTATAAGTTGCTCTGCTAGTGAGTTTGTAGAGTTGTATGTTGGCATGGGTGCCTCTCGTGTAAGGGATCTATTTGCACGGGCAAAAAAGGAGTCGCCATCTATAATATTTATTGATGAGGTATGGATATGGATAATGTAATTCTGTTGTGTAACTATCTTGATTCCTGGCCCATATATTTTTTAGTGGATTAGTTTCAGTATTTCTTCTTTTGCACAGATAGATGCTGTGGCAAAAAGCCGTGATGGAAAATTCCGTATTGTCAGCAATGATGAGCGAGAACAAACCTTGAATCAGTTGCTCACTGTAAGCTTTTGTCTGCACTTAGTTTTGAGTGTTTGGGTGATTTTGGCTACATGCCACTGACATTCATGTGTATGAATTCAAATGCAGGAGATGGATGGATTTGACAGCAGCTCTGCAGTTATTGTTCTTGGAGCAACTAATCGCGCAGATGTCTTAGACCCAGCACTTCGTCGACCAGGGAGATTTGATCGTGTGGTTATGGTTCGTAGTCCTTGTTTCTAGTATCTTTCTGAGTTTTAAATGATATGAAACCAAGCTTCACTTGGAAACATTGTGTTCCGCATATGTTTGTATATATGAATTTATATGCGAATGTACATAATCTTATATCACATTAAATCCTGTCTTTTCTCGTTAGGTGGAAACACCAGATAGGAGAGGAAGAGAGGAGATTCTAAAGGTGCATGCTACCCAAAAAGAACTTCCTTTGGCAAAAGATGTCTACCTTGGTGACATTGCTTCTATGACTACTGGCTTTACTGGGTATATGTTATTATTTGCTCATTCTTTAGTCTGTTTAAGATCTGCACTGAGTAGTAAATAATTAAACAAATGAAGAAAAAGTTATGCTTCTGACCTGTGCATTGGGAATGACGTTTCTGATATATATTCTGCAGGGCAGATCTCGCAAATTTGGTGAATGAAGCTGCTTTATTGGCTGGAAGACAAAGCAAGTTGGTTGTGGAAAAAATTGATTTTATTCAAGCTGTGGAGAGATCAATAGCTGTAAGTCTCTCTTTCCCTCTGTTATTTAGTTACACCTATTCTTGAATTATGATAAAAAAACTGTAATAAAATCATATATGACTATTTTTCAACCTTATTCATATGCTCCCAGCTGATTCCTGATATTAGAATTTCGTTTCTTGTCTTTCTTGAGCCGGTCTATGTTGTTGGTGCCTTAGGGTTTTTGTTTTATATTTGTACAACCCTTAGTCCACATTGTCTTCCTGATCCTCTGAAGTGTCTATACTTGTATGTTTCCTTTCCATAAATTCTTTAATGACCCAAGAGCTCCATTTCTTTGTTCTGGGTTTTTATTTTATTTATTTTCGTAAAACATGCTTCTTGGTGTATAATCTTGTTCATACCGTTCAATGACAGCATTTTTAAATCAAAGGTGTTCTTTTAATTAACTAGTAGAGAAACTTAGCCGAATTACTTGTTATAGGGTATAGAAAAGAAGACTGCCAAGTTGCAGGGAATTGAGAAGGCTGTTGTTGCACGACATGAAGCTGGTCATGCAGTAGTAGGGACTGCTGTTGCAAGTCTTCTTCCTGGACAGCCACGTGTTGAGGTGCATTTTGTAGAGATTTACTGAAAATACGTCTTATTTATTATTACGAATGAATCGATAAAAATAACTTGAAAATAATATGAGAAATTGTGAATAATTCAAGTCCTGCAGTAGCTCACTTATTAACTATCAATTTACATAAATATACTAATTATTTGCGTCTTTGTGTTATCAGAAATTGAGCATATTGCCAAGGTCGGGAGGGGCGTTGGGCTTTACTTATATTCCTCCAACAACTGAAGACAGATATTTACTCTTCATCGATGAGTTGCGTGGACGTTTGGTTACACTTCTTGGAGGACGTGCAGCAGAAGAATTTGTGTATTCAGGTCGTGTCTCAACGGGTGCACTCGATGATATACGACGAGCAACTGACATGGCATACAAAGCAGTAGCTGAGTATGGTCTCAATCAGAACATTGGCCCTGTGTCTATAGCAACACTTTCTGCTGGTGGAATGGATGAGTCTGGAGGAGGTGCTCCTTGGGGAAGGGATCAGGTCCAGTATATTTTTATTTTGTTTTTGTTTTTGAGTAAATTGATTGCTGTAAATACTGATCCTATAATGATAACAACAGGGGCGTCTTGTTGATCTTGTTCAAGGAGAGGTTAAAGCTTTGCTACAATCTGCCTTGGACATAGCTCTTTCGGTTGTACGTGCTAATCCTACTGTTTTGGAGGGCCTTGGTGCTCAGTTGGAAGGTGATATTTTGCTGCTTTGGTATTATTATATTGTTTCCTATGTTCTATAGTTTTATATAATTGAAGCCTTTTGCTATTCGGTTATGTGCACTAGTACTATTGTGGTAGCATCAAATTTGTGGAAACCAGCATGACACAAAAAGTGGCTATTAAATAAAATGAAGTTCAGCATGGTACAAAGAGTGGCTATTGAATAAAATGAAGTCCTGTTTCAGTTTAGTCTTTTGGCGTTTTGGACATTTAGCCATGTTGAAATTAGCTGTAAAATCAATCATAATCACTTGCAAATTTGTCGTGCTGGGACTTACACCGTGTAGTTATTATAGGCCTTGTTGATGAAAGATGCAAGTTCACAGTTGTGTTTGTTAGATTTTTCAGATTTTGTGTATCTATTGAGCTTAGGGACTCTCACATACAATAATATGCTCATAGTATTGGCAAATCTTGATCTTAGTGTGCAGACTGTGTGGTTTTTATTATAAATGTAACTCTGCAGTTATCATGGTATTCTGATAGTGTTTCTTGTTCAGAAAAAGAAAAGGTAGAAGGCGAAGAGCTACGGAAGTGGTTAAAATTGGTGGTTGCACCAACGGAACTGTCAATCTTCATTAGTGGCAAGCAAGATTATCTTCCCCCGTTGCAGACCATCGAGTCTCTTCTCCCATTGCAGACCGGCTCTTACTAACTACCATATGTTGTTATACTTATTCTCCTTGGTTTGAACTATGGAGTAGCTTACTGCTCTTTGTGCCGCTGTCCTGTCAGTGAATTCATCCTCTTTGTTGGCAGCAGCTCCCAGTTACAACTTGTATATTTTGGGTTCATTTTCTAACGAATGTGATCACGCTCTTTGTTTTACCTCACAATTCACCAGCCCAAGTTGCCCAACCAAAGAGAAGGGAAAGAAGCCGGAGAATAGTAACTGCACCCAAGCCTTCTCAAGTGTGTCGGTGTCACCCATATTAACTTCAGCACAACCGGGTTGGTGTCTGAAACTGTTGTACATTGACTGTTACTCAATTACACATGATCTGCCTATATGCAATGCTAATTGTTCATGAGTTGTATACGATAATTATTATACGAAAGATGTAATCTGCTCGTATATTGGTTCAAAAGTTCCGATGAATGGTGTGCATGTCATATTTTTGGTATTGGGATGGTACCCGCATTGTTGCCGGACAAAGAAAGTTTGCCCTAGGCTTGAACTCCGGTGGTGAGAAGCGGTACTGACCCAGGGGTATGCTAAAGTGGATTCAAAATCCAAGTACTGCAGGCATTGCGTCGGCAGTTTGATTTGTTGGTGGTTTCTGTTTTCGGTCATTGTTTTACCCTTGGGGTTAAGAAGTCTCTTTCGGTTTTTGATCTGACATCGAAGGAATTCTAGACATGGGAGAAGTCATTGTAATAGTATCTCAAGTCACTACGCACCGTCTCGTCGAATAGTTGTGGCAAGGGTAGAATACGGTCCAAATTAATTTGAGATGGGCAGAGATTGGTGATGGATATTATTGTCTGTAATCTTTATGCTTTGACATTTTGGAGTCCAAAAATATCAGCGTCCCTTTCTGAAAGAAACATAAGACTTTGGTGTTTATGGTTTTGGCCGAAGGAAGCAGAGGAACATCTTAACCTGCTGAAGGACCACTGTCCCCATATCTGTCTGTTTCCTTCCGTAATTTGAGTGTCCCATTCATTCACTTGTAACTTCAACTTTTCTCCACTACCAGTCCACTTTGTGACTAACGAAAATTCTTACTTTGGACTTTAGGCCATAGTTTATGAGCCATTTGTGTTGGTCAAATTTAAGGCGAGTCTTGACGCAACGGAAATGTTGTTTTTTTGTGATCGAAAGGTCATGGCTTCGAGTCCTGAAAACAGTTGTAAGACTGCGTACTATAGACCTCTTTCACAATCTTTGTAAACCAGGGAGCCTTGCCCCTTATATATTGATCAAATTTGATGATTCAATCCACAAGAACCCTAATGCAAACTAATTTACTTTAGGGATAATTTATAATGGAAAATAATCGGTTTCTTTTACCTGTAAAAAGTCATATGACAGTTTGATATATGTGCCTATTGTTCATTTTAATAATTTTAATAAATAATTTATATTTTCCAGATATGAAAGAATAACCTTTTACATATAAGAAAACAAAATGCTCGGTGAAGTAACATGAACAAAAAGTTTTGTACTTTCAGATATTAGAAAGGGAAAAATATTTTTTGTGCCCTTGTCCAAGGGAAATTGAAGTAGCAACAATAATAGTCTCCATATGTGGTTTGTGGACGATTGTAGATGCACGATGAGTTCACTAATAGAAAACATGGCATCAAAACACATGCAGTTGGCTAAGTAGATAGAAACTCAGATAGAGAACATTGAATTGAGATCCACTCCAGATCTTTGTATCTGGAGCTCGCGAATCAAAGAATTCGGACAATTTAATTTCAATCTTATGCCCCCATCCCATTAGTTCACTTAACAAAAACCTAAAATCTTGAACAGCTCGAATCTCTTTCTCTCTTTTGAAAATTAGGATTTCTCGGTTTGCAAACTCTGGACACAGAGATCCAGAGTGAATCTCATTCTGCGAATATTGACCATACATTAATGGCTGCATGGTGACCATATAGATTAGACGCAAAAAAAAAAAAAAAAAAAAAGAATGTTGGTATTCTAAAAGACACTTGTGAAATCAGTGGGAATAGCCAAATTTTCTACTAGTCGTTCTATGTTATATTCAATGGTTAAGAGTTATCCGCGATAATACGTTAATGGTTAAAAGCGTAATGTTAATAAGTGGCTGAGAACAAGAGCATATAACATGCATAATTAGCAAGTTGCTTAATAAGTAATGACTATTTCTAAACTCTAGTAGCTACTCTTTTATGTTTGGAGGCAAATGCCATATCTCTTTATGTACTCTCTGTCACCTTATGTTTTTGACACAATGTTTTATAATGTTTGCAGGAGAATTGACGTTAAACTGTGATGTAACAGAGAGTCTATGAAAAATCTCACTTTGAGAGAGTCCCTTATAGCATTTCTCTTATCCTTATTAAGCAATTATTCTTCATAATAATCTGCAGAAATTACAAGTTTTGTTGTTCAGGCTTGACACATTTTCTACTTCAATCGTTGTAATTTCAGTTTCAACAATTGGTCTTGTAATTCTGTTTGGTTAGCAATCCAAGTCGTGTAAATAAATCCAATATAATTAAGAAAACATACGAAATTGCTTATATTTTGGATTCATTGCAAACGTTTGGAGAGACAAAATTACGAAGTGATCTGCTTTCGTATACGGTGAGTTGTGTCTTTCAATGAAATTTATGATTCTTAACTTGATTGTAAACCAAACCAAAACATATATGACTGAAATTGCTAAAATTTGACAAGAACCAAACGAAGACACATAACCAAAGTTGAAGGACCTAAAGTAATTTGGAACATCTTACGTTGCCCCTTTCGAAAATTGAGAAGATCGCAACGTCGCACGTGAATGGTAAGGCCAAAAAAAGGCAGTTACATATTCATATGACATGCCAAATTTGTCAAGATGTTAATGAAAGACAGTTAGCCATACGCTCCTCATGAACAACTCCAAAGCATCCAACGAATCGTTGGAATAAAGTCACGATCAGCCATAACTTAATCATAAACTCACCAAACAGTTTTTAAATAATGTAATCACAAATTATATCATCGTCTCATTCCGTGTAATTATAGGATAATCTTAAACCATACGATATTTCAAAGTTGTCACACAATTTCACATGTTAGCATAAGACAGTTAGCCACACGCACTTCGTGAACAATCGCAAAGCATCCAAATTATACGTAACTATGAATTTGTTCGAACGGAGCCACCATGAGTCATAAATCTTAAACTCACTAAATAATTTTGAAGGAACTCTAGAAATTGGAATATGTAACTATAAATATATCTTCGTCCCATCATGTGTGATCAAATTTTAAAATTGAAACAAAGCAAAGATGGAGTGCCACTAAATTAATAAGTCATGTGTTTTAATTTTTTATTGAATTAAGAAGAATTCAGAAAATATCTGGCTAGAAAAATCACCTGGAGCCACGTAGTGTTGGCTTTCTGGTTACCTTCTGGAGCAAACACGAGGACACTGCTTTTTAACTCCCTATAAAATGCTACAACGTAATCTTAGGCAAGTGCTCAGGTTGTCATTGAAATTTTCAGTTGTGAGAGAGAGAACAAGATAAGCCTGTGAGAAGCCTTCCTTCTTCTACCAGCCCCAGGTTCCAGGTTCTTCCTTTCTCTCTCCTCTCTCTCTCTCTCGCTCTCTTCCAACATTTTCACTCTCATAATAATCCTTCTAGCTCACTTGGGCTGGTCTTAATTTTCTGTTTGGTTGCCTAGAAAGTTCAAGGTGCTTGTGAAACGAACACAAATTATCAAACTTTTAACGATTTTGGTTTCCTGCAAATTCAAACAATTTCTAATATCTGAGTGTTGAAGATAAATTGATTAAATTCTGATGCTTTTGTTTTGTTTTTGCATGCCTCACTGAAATTGTTCATTTCCTGAAATGGATGTGAAATTGTGAATAAAAATAGGAAATTGGTTGCATCTTGCCATGTTTTAGTTGCTTGTGGATTGACCTTTGATGTCCCAATTGTTTGCTGAATTCAGAAATGGCATCGGTGCATAGTGCCCTGACATCGGTTGTGTGCAAGAATGGCAGTCATTCTTCTGCAGCAAAGTTCCCAGCTACTACCTTCTTGCCCGGGTTTGATGCCGTGGGGCGTCCTTCAAGTCCGTTCAAGAAGGAAGTGTGCCTTAGTTCCCTGAGCTCAGTTGCTAAAGCTACACTAACCTTTGATCCCCCAGCAACCAATTCCGAGAAACCCAAACTACCAAGGCATACAGCCGATCCCGCTTCTCCTGATTTTCTGCCTCTTCCGTCCTTTGAACAATGTTTTCCCAAGAGCACAAAAGAACACAGGTCTATCTCTCTTTCTCTTCTTCCACTGCTTCATATGAATTAATTGGTCCAGAACTGCATAACTTGTTGGAGGTACATTTGTGAATTGGATTGTGGCGTACTGATGCGTGATTGCCCCTGCAGGGAAGTTGTTCACGAAGAAACTGGTCATGTGCTCAAAGTTCCCTTTCGACGAGTCCACCTGGCTGGGGATGAACCTCCATTTGACAACTATGACACCAGCGGTCCACAAAACATAAGCCCGCGCGTTGGTAAGCACAATAATTTTGTTTCAACGTATTTTTTTTGGTAGTCTTCCTCACCCTATGGAACTGAAACTTTGATTGAAAATTGTTATAATGTTCAGTTTTTATTACAATAATGTGGTTTCCACTAAAATGTCTTTCTATTGTATTGTGTTTCGGGCTTAAATTGGATTTCTTCATCCATTTTCTTGGTTGATGTTGATAACTAGGACTCCCTAAACTGCGGAAAGATTGGATTGAGAGGCGAGACAAATTAGGTGCACCAAGATACACTCAGATGTACTATGCTAAGCAGGGAATTATAACCGAGGAGATGTTGTACTGTGCTGCTCGTGAGAAGCTTGACCCAGAGTTTGTGAGATCAGAGGTGGCTCGTGGGCGGGCAATTATCCCTTCCAATAAGAAGCACTTGGAGCTGGAGCCAATGATCGTTGGGAGAAAATTTCTGGTCAAGGTCAATGCAAACATAGGAAACTCTGCTGTTGCCAGCTCTATCGAAGAGGAAGTTTATAAGGTCCAATGGGCAACGATGTGGGGTGCTGACACTGTCATGGATCTCTCTACAGGACGCCACATCCATGAGACCCGTGAGTGGATACTACGTAACTCCCCTGTGCCAGTAGGGACAGTACCCATTTATCAAGCGCTTGAAAAAGTGGACGGAATTGCAGAAAACCTGAACTGGGAAGTGTTCAGAGAAACTCTTATTGAACAAGCCGAGCAGGGTGTAGATTACTTCACCATCCATGCCGGGGTTCTACTGCGGTACATCCCACTAACAGCAAAGCGTATGACAGGAATTGTTTCACGAGGAGGATCCATTCATGCAAAGTGGTGCTTAGCTTATCACAAAGAGAATTTTGCTTATGAGCACTGGGATGACATACTCGACATCTGCAATCAATATGATGTCGCCCTGTCAATTGGTGATGGGCTGAGACCTGGTTCGATTTATGATGCTAATGACACTGCACAGTTTGCAGAGCTGTTAACTCAGGGAGAACTGACCCGAAGGGCATGGGAAAAGGATGTGCAGGTAATGAATGAAGGACCTGGACATGTTCCAATGCACAAGATTCCTGAAAACATGAAAAAACAGCTTGAATGGTGTAATGAAGCGCCCTTCTACACTCTTGGTCCTCTAACAACTGATATTGCTCCTGGATACGATCACATCACCTCTGCCATTGGTGCTGCCAACATTGGGGCTCTAGGCACTGCCCTTCTCTGTTACGTAACCCCTAAGGAGCACCTGGGATTGCCAAACCGGGATGATGTGAAGGCTGGAGTTATAGCATATAAGATAGCTGCTCATGCCGCTGATCTAGCCAAAGGTCATGCACATGCTCAAGCCTGGGATGATGCATTGAGCAAGGCAAGATTTGAGTTCCGGTGGATGGACCAGTTCGCCTTGTCACTAGACCCTATGACTGCCATGTCATTCCATGACGAAACCCTGCCAGCAGACGGTGCCAAGGTGGCCCATTTTTGCTCCATGTGCGGTCCAAAGTTCTGTTCAATGAAGATAACGGAGGATGTGAGGAAGTATGCTGAAGAGCATGGTTACGGGAGTGCTGAGGAAGCTGTGATCCGTGGAATGGATGCTATGAGTGCTGAGTTTCTTGCTGCCAAGAAAACTGTCAGCGGGGAACAGCATGGTGAAGTTGGAGGTGAAATTTACTTACCAGAAAGTTATATAAAAGCTGCCGAGAGGTGAAGGTCAGTAATTTCTTTTTATTAAATTTTATATTCTATAAAACTTGCGGAGAATTTAATTTACCATTGTAAAACCGTCAATTTCTGTACTTAAGCTGCATTCATAGGATGAATCGGTTTGAAGAAGAAATTTGCTATCGTGCATTCCATTATCTTCGTTTAGCAAATAGACCGCTCACATCTACGCTATTCTCATTATTTTGTTCATTTGTTCTACATCAGGAACAGTTGCAGGATCACGTGAATAACCAGATCAGTTTGACGACTCTGGAGGCTTTCGTGCATGATTGGCTTGTGCGCAGCGAGGTTTTCATTTTCATGTTATGGTATAGACATGGTTTGGTGTGTGTGAAATAATTCTTAATGCTCATGACATTATTGTTTTCTTGCTTGAGCTTGTGTTTCTCCGTAATAAAATGCTTTCCGTTCATATTACATCGATATTGTGTATATATTGTTGGCATCGTATTGACATAAAGGACGCACCAGGGGTGCCTGTATCTGCTCTAGCACTGGCCTCGTGGTTAGTATGCGAGGAGCAGGTCAGGCTGAGATAGTCCCTTCGAACCTGAACAGGTTAATGCCTGCGTAGGGAGTGTGCATCTCTTTTTCCTGTTTCTGTGCTTGCACAGGGAGGGAGAGCTTTCGTCCATGGTTCGTGCTAGCTGATAGCTTCATGGCCGAGCCAATCAGTCTGCACGGCTGGGAGTAACTGAGTGGCAATTCTATGATACAAAGAGGAAAACAGTGCCTATAACTCACCAGCTTCGATTATTTTCTTCTCTCGTCTATTGCAACTGGTTTATTCCTCAACACTTAGTTTTAAATTCACTGTACTTCAATTCGCCGAACTCGGTGCTAGATTCAAAAGCACTTTTAAAGAAAATTTTTTTGAGTTTCAAGAGCATTCGGAGTGCTTCCTGCAAGAAACAGTCGGTCGTTTTAAAAGCATTTCCAAATGAGCCCTGACTCGAGTCTTTCATGTGTTATAAAAGGGTTAGTTTTCCAAATTTCCTGTTAACAAATTTGGTTCAAGATCATATCCTTCGATACAAAATACTGAGAGAAACACCAAATAAGAGAGCTTAGCACTTTGTCACACATACAAAAAACCACAGAGACGAAGATAAATGTGCAAGAACATTGCGTTGGTAACAGTAATTCACGGGTAGTAATTTCCGCACTCCTTTTCTCCTCGTGCACTCGTCTGTGTCTTTCTAGCCCTTCGATTGAAAAATCCAGTGGAGAATGAAGGACAAAAGGAAGGAGGACTGCATAAGGAGAACAAGGGTGTGAAATCACTGCCCTAATTTACTCACAAAAGGGGTAACTAAACCAAATAGACACATTTGTATTGGATTTCATTTGCGAGTTTTACGACAAACACAAAAATGATGGACAGTGTTTCGAAACCAGCCTGCAACATGACTCGGTTGCAATCCTAACAAGGCATGGATAGTTGATCACACTGTTAGGGATGAACTGAGATGAAACCTCCTCATAGGTTAATCTGGGGGCCGAAAATATGTTAACAAAAACAGCTCTTTATCCGTCTCGTCACTCGGCTGCATCAGAACTCTCATCTGCAGCCGTCCCTGCAATCCAAAATCGAAAAACGAAACCAAATCAACACGAGGAAATTCGAAGAAAAGATCATCATCATCCTATACAACCTTTTCCTCTCCGTAAAATTACACAGAAAACCCATGACTGGTTCGATGTAAAAATGCGAGTAATGTTCGATACAAACTTGTTTCCGTAATCTAATCACCGATCATTTCCTACACGTCCCAGCCTGCAAGAATCAACGAATATGAGTTTGATAAAGAGAAACCACATTGCCCCCTGCACCAGAAATCCTGTATTCGCTTCCTCCGTCCATTAACATCGCACCCGAAATCCTGTATTTGATACATAAACAACCACATTGCACCTTGTCCTCGAGTTTCTATGTTCGTCTTCCCCCTCCCTAATATCGCTTGTTAGAAACAGAAAAACCACATTGCCCCGCAAACATTTTATCCTCCATGTCCGAAACTTGAACCAAATTAACCGCAGAATTGCTATCAATACGCATACATGGGTTGTGTTCTTAAGCTCAATTCAAGAAATTTCAATCAATGCTAAAAGACTGCAGCAAAAAACTAGTTCTACAAATGCAGATAAACGAAACAAACCCGAATCAAATCATATCAAACCAGCTTCAAAAAATGGCGTTAGAGACTTAACCTTCAACTTCAACTCCTCCTTCTTCTTCTTCTTCCTCCTCCTCGTCCTCCGTCTCGCCGTCGTAATCAACCCCGTACCTTGCATTCAGATAATCCACAATCTCCGGCGTCATGATCAACTTATCCGCATTCAAAATATCAAACAAATTCAAAGTCCTCGGCGTCAGCATCTTCAAAGTCCCAATATTTCTGCTCGAAAGCCTCACGTTGTTCGCCACTTCCGTCACCAGAAACGTCGTCTTCTCCTTCGGGTCCAAACCCCACCTCTTCATCGCCGCTATAAACTCCGTCGTCTTCGGCTTCTCAAGCTTCTCGAACTCGTCGCTGAAATCCTCCACCACGATCGTGTTCTCCGCGGCGCTCGCCACCGCCGTCGAAATCGCCAGCCGCTTCTCCTTCCGATTGATCTTGATGCTCCAATCCCTGGGCTTGGGTCCGAACACGACCCCTCCGCCGGGTCGTAGCGGGGTTCGAGTCGACCCCTGGCGGGCCCGACCCGTCTTCTTCTGCGGGTAAGGTTTTCTCCCTCCTCCGCTGACCTCCGCGCGGGTGAGGGTGGATGCTGTGCCGCGGCGCTTGTTCTGGAGGTCGGTGATGATGGCGCGGTGGACGACGGCGCGCGCGGTGTCGGGGAGCGCGGACTTGAGGTCGAGGAAAGTTTCCCCAACTTTGTCGCAGTGAAAGAGAGGACCGGGAGGGTGGCGAGCTCGGCGGAGACGGAGAGGGGTTTAGAGGTTTTGAGAGAATTTTTCGGTGCGAGGGCAGAGAGGGGTTTTTGGGAGGAGGAGGGGAGGAAGATTGAGGAGTTGAAGAAGGAGAGCGATGAGGGCGCTGCGGAGGTCGCCATTGTTGGAGAGCTGGAGCTGGAGCTCGAGTGAGAGAGAGTTTGTGACTGTGAGTGATGGTGTTGAAATTTGCTATCCACTACCGCTGCCTATCCGTTGGGTGCTAGGCGCGTCTTTGTATAAACGACGTGTCGTGGCAGTGCTTGGACCGGCCCACTTAAAAATCGAATCGTGCTTGGGCTGATCCGCTTGTACCTTCACTGAGTAAAGCAGTTACCCATGCGATATTCGAATTTCCTTCGCTATATATAACAGTTTCAGTTGTGGTATTAGAGAAGAATTAACATGGAATAAGTTCACAATCATCTGGTCCTGATCAAATGTTGTATTATCGTGTGTAAGTTTTTTATATATAGAGAGATTTTTCAATGTATCGAAACACTGCCCGCTACACTAAATGTCATAATATAATTAGTTAAAATTTTCTTTTAAAGTTATGAATCAGCTATATTATTACATTTAATGTACTGGACTACATTACCGGCATACAGACAAATTTATCCTGAACTTTTGCACCGTCTTTCAAAACCGGCTTAGTTCGCCAGAAAACAATGGGCCATAACACCACCTCAGTAAAACAATGGGCCAGGAGGGCCACGAGCCATTCTCCCCACTCTCCTTCGCATGACGCGTTAGTTAACTTCAAACAAATTTCAACTTCCTTGTCGACCTCGCAGTTCAGTTTCTGCACGGCCAAAGCTACAGCTTTTGCATTTGTCCTTCTTCAAATTATTCACTCTGGTTCCTCAAATCGTAAAATCGTCTGAAGAAAATAAAAAAGTTTCTGCCTTTCACACCCAGTCGGTGATTCGCCCTTTGGATTCATACGTTCTCTCAGTAAAAGAACTGGAATTTTGAGACATTGGAAATGGCGACCGACAGCAGCTCCCAAATCTACCACGAGCGGCAGAAGCTACAGTTTTGCCTCTTACATTCGCTCAACAATCTTTTCCAGGTAACCCTTTCAAAACCCATCTCTCTTTCCCTCTCTTTAATCTACTTCTTGTTTGAATTTTGTTTTTATTAGGAGAAAGGTAATAGAAGACTACCCCCTAATTATTTCTGCCCAAAACGATCATTCTGCTTTAATTTTATGATTTTAGACAACCTTAATGTGTATTTTTCGGTTTTAATTTGCTTATTTGATTTGAGTATTAAGTGGGTTTGATGCTAATTATCGAAAAAATGTTTGTAGAACAGAAAAAAGATGCATTTACTCGATCAAGCCTGAATGAGGTTGCTGAAAAACTTGTGCTTGAAGAACCCAACAAGGAAAAATGGACACCCTTTTCTGTGCTCTTTAAACCCCATCATAATTCACTCACCGGAAACTATGACATAAATGTGCTAATTGCTGCTTTAGAAGACAAGGGGAAGAATGTGGTTTGGCACGATCGGCGTAATGGGGCGTCTACGATTGATCTAGACGGGCCTGAAGATGCTAATTTGATGGGTGTTCTGCTTAATGTTCCGGTTAGAATGTTTGCCGGGTTATGGAAAAGTAGGCATTGGGTAACGTTGAGGAAGATTGGTGGGGTTTGGTACAATTTGGATAGTGATCTTGTTGCTCCTGAGGCCTTTGAAGATGCTGAAAAGGTTAGAGAATTCTTGGATTACATGATTGGACATGGTGGAGAAGTTTTGCTTGTTATGAATAATAAATAGTAATTTTCTTTTACTTGAATCAAAACATCCTTTTACTTGAATCAAAGTAATCTGATAGGATGTTCAAATGACTGTATATAAACTCTGCTTGTAACAAACTCAATTTTCAATCAGCTTAGAGAAGAAACAGTTTTGTTTCTTTTTCATTTCGGTTTGTTCCTATGCCCTGTGTGTATTCTGTTTCAGTCCTTAAGATTATTGAGGATATGTTGGAATTAATAGGATGATGCATTGGGTGGTAAGGATGCTACTAAATGATTTCTGTGCTTGCATATCTGGTCTTGAAAGGGCTTCTCCATTAATCTTGACGTGTTTGGTGGCTTCTGAGTTGATTTTTTCTTTTCTTTTTTTCTGAGGTGAAATGTTAGTAGTTGAGGGCAATGTTCTCATAGTAAACATCTGGATACTGATTTGAATAGACTGAGTTTGGTTTCAATGTGGATCATGTGCTTGACATGGTATAAGATATTTTTGCACAACATTTTGTGCGATATTGTGCATATTTGATCAAGAAATTGATTTCAGGTTGTCGCTAATCAGTATCGTTTGATGCTTGACTGATGATACATCTGAAAGGGAAAGTTTGGATGGATTTAGTGTGCTTTTTCCAAGTTTTGTTGACCACTTTCTTGCTCTGTAGAAAACAGAACTTAGTTTGGATCTTTAAGGGACCGTTTGTTAACCATTTCGATTTTAGTTTCCATTTTTTGGTTAGAGATAGAGGTTAAATAGAGGGGAGAAAGGCGGATACAGGAAATTGGTGGAAGGGATGCGCAAGAAATGGATACGGAATGGTACAGAATATAAAAATTAGAAACAATTATAGCTTTCACATTCAAGTTTTTGTTTCAGATATTCTCCTTCATTTCTCTCTCCCAACACTCTCCGTCCGCCGTTCTTCGGCCCTTTTCCCTTCATATCCTTCCCCTCGTCCTTGCCCCCTTTTCCCTTCATATCCCTCCCATCGTCCTTGCACAAGCAACGAAACTAAAACTTGTTGGGTTTTTTAGCCATGATGATTTGTCTTAAGTCTATTAGGAATTATAGTCTTTAGTGGATTAAATTGTTTTCCTAATTGAATTAGTATTTTTCCAATTGGAGTGATTTTTCCAATCGGAGTTGGTTTCTCGGAGAAGGATTTATAACTAGGTTCCAATTAGGATTAGTATTCCTTATTGAAGAATACCTTTATTATATCTATATGAAGAAGCTATTGCACGAGTTTTGAATTGGAGCAAAATAATAAGTTGTATACCACTCAATAGGTTAGAGTGAGAGAATATTGTAAGGACAAAGTGTGCGAGAGAAAAGAAAAGGATAAGAGTGTATTTTTTGTTCTTGTTATTTCAAGTTTTTCGTCAAGTCTTAATCAACGGGGTTTGGCAAGATTATTCTTTGTACTCATAATTGATATAGAGAAAGATTGTCGTTGATGCCCTGTGGACCTAGGCACATAGCTGAACCACGTTAATTCTTGGTGTGATCTGTCTTGGTTATTTTGCTTTCGGTTGTCCGAGTTTGTTTTGTTTTTCTCATCCTTAAACGCAATATCCACAACAAAACTAAAACAGAATGGTTACCAAATGGGCACCATAAGATGTTTAATGAAAAGTTGATGATCTAGACAGCTAGTGCATGTTATGTTATGATTTCAACGGGGTTTTAAAACTTGAGTGGTGTTCATCTTTGATATTATCTTAGTATATTGGAAGCTCTGCTTAATCTGTAAAGTATCCTAGTGCCCCACGACCATCTATATACCCTAATAACTTATGATGCACGGATTGCTTTAGAGATTCGAACAATGAATCAAAAGCACTTTAACACCAGCATGATGATTGCTGGTGTCTTCTTCCTTGCATCTTGTCAGATATCATTTTCGCCTTTCGATTTCTTCGTGATCAATCAACTTTTTTCGGGTTTTTGTTTCCCTCGGTTTTTCCTTTTTACAGTCCTCTTGCTGCATTCCCCTCTATAGCTCTACCCCCACCCTCACTCACTCAAAGAAAGATGAAAAGTTGTAAACTTTGGGGCTGTTAATGTTCTCCATTGTCTCACCAGACACTACCACTGCTATAAGCAGTAGATTTATAGAGTACACAAACTGAGGAAATAGAACTGTAAGCAGTCTTCTCCTAGTACCGACTTACTCGGGAGACAGTCTTTTAAGCTTTGTTTTTAGATCAAATCTAAGTCGATGTCTGGAACTCTATATTGATTGTAACAAGTTCACTTTAACAGAAATGAGGATGTGACTTGTGAATGTGTCATGCACAATGGCCTTAGGGAGAAAGTTATTAATCGACATCTGTATCTCTGTCTTTCTCACTCGTCACGTGACTATTCAAGTAAATAGGAGCACGTAGAAGACTCGTGTGAATGAAGGCACGAGTCTATGCAGAAACTTACTGGTGTGAACAATGCTGGAGTGCTAGTGTCACTTTCCGTCCATCCTATTTGTTTTTTGGTATTTTGTTGGTTGGAGGGGTCACTTTTTGACGCTTGCACGGAAAGATGCCTCACATTAGATCATGCTTTTGGTTACTGAGTTCTCTTTTCCTTTTTGGCATATCTTTTTGGCACTCTTCCATATACTCGGATTATAAGACTTATTCCCTACGAGCTCTCTATCAATTCAACTCGTATCTCGCTCGCTCTCGCTCTGTTTCTCTTTTCGGCCTGTAATTCTAGTATGGCAACAAGAGCCAATACCCAGGTGAGCCACAGAGAGTATGTAAAGAAGAGTCTTTATTTGAACCAAACTTCCACTAGGAGTGTTGTGCAAGACCAAAGGTTTGCTGACAGTTATGGATTCAGATTTTCTACATGGTCTGGATTCTTACCGATGAGTTTACTCAGAAAGCTGGCCGACAGGGTGGCGGGAACTCTATATTTGGGTATCGCACCTGTGAGGTCGAGGCCTTTGCGGAAGGACTCTTCATCTAGAAGATCGATGCCATTCGTGGCTCCTGTTGATTCTCATAGAGAAGAAGCCATTGAAGATTGCATTGAGTTCATCAACTCTTGTTCTCTTTCAAGATCAACTTCTACAGCCAAACATTCTCCTTAGATTTATGATGAGTTTCTGTTCCAACTATCGTTCTTATATAAATCAACTCTTAGTTTGTAACAAAAGAAACTCGAAAAACAAAGTTCATGGTATTGTACATAAGTTTGATGCATAAAATTGGAGAGCTCTGCCTATGCTGCTATGCATATGGTTATTGTTTGTAATTTGGTGTCCTTATGGCATAATGCAAAATTTCCAAGCGTTGCCTAGTGATGCAAACCCGAGAACAGTGACGTTCTAGAATTCATACAGCTGACCCACTTAGTAGAATAAGGCTTGGTTGTTGTTGCCAGCTGATGCAATGAATTAGTCTATTAGATGCTAACAAACTGCTAATTCTTCTAATTTTGACAAATTAAGTCCTTGAAGTAGTTTACAGGAGGTAACAAGATGAACATCGTAGAGGTCAAAATTTTTTGTTAGCGATTCCGTTTAAAGAATAGAGAAAACTTACCATCGGAGCTAAGGTGTCATCTGTGAAAATCAAGTTCGAACGTGCTTCGGAAAACAAAGAGAGGAAGACGATTACAGAAGCTCTAGGTTTTGTGAAGTCATCAAATAAGTACACATGTCCAGTGACTCTAGTCAGGCCGCTGTCACAAGGGGTGAGACCGTGAGATCCATGCATTGAGAGTTGCACTTACGCGGGCCAAATGGTATTCAAATACAAGAGGCTTGTTTGCTTGTGAGAGTGGTCGTGGTTGGTCAGGCAACCCCACTAAAATTTATCTCCTAAGGCATTCTACTAATCTTCACCACTTTGGTGGTGTGGGATTAGAATGTTAGGTTCTTTCTGATCACATGGTTTGGAGAGATCTTTCCAAATACCGGATATTGAAGCGGTACTTTACATGTCATAATTGAAGTAGAGAGAGGGCATGTGAAAATCATTTCTCACAGGGAAAACATCAACAGATCAGAACCCCATTTGCCACAATTTATTCTAATTTCCAAAATATATCATATATATTATCTACCTGCTGATCAAAAATGGATTAAAATGAAGATCTTTAGATGCAGAGGCAGGTGAAGAATTTAACATGCTTAACATGTTTCACAATGATCAATGAGTACAGAAAGCAAATTAGACACAGAATACTGCCTGAAATGATCAGTCCTTCTTGGCAAAAAGGCCTCCAAAGCCACCCTGCTTCTTCTTCGGCGGCACAACCACAGTGCCCTTGCTGCCGCTGACGGTACCATTCTTGTCCTCAACCTTCTTCAGGATTGGATCAACCTCAAGCAGCTGGTCCTCCTTCGCTAGCCCTCCGAGAATCCAATCAAACGGACCCTTCTCTTCTTTCCTTCCTCCCTTGGCCGCCGTTGCCGCGTACACTTGGCCGGTTGCTCTGCCAGTCACCACCGGAGGAAAGACCATTGTCAAGGAAGCCATGTTAAGCTTGTTTGAGTCTCTAGAGGAAAATGGTATGAAAGTTTGGAATGGTTGGGAGTGAATAAGAGGAGGGAAGCAAAGTGAGTAGGATAATGTATCCTCACTTTTTGTTTCAGTGAATGTGAGCCGCTGGATGGATTTTGTATGGTGACTTAGATTTGAATGGATTGTGTTTGTAGCACAAGCTCTCCACAAGTGTCTTATCCTCATTCCTCTAATATTTTTGGCCAATATTTTTGCTGCTGTCTGTAAATTCTACCAGGAGGAAGAATAAATAAAGGGTATTTTGTAAGATGAGGGATAGTTCTCCATGACGAGAAATTTTTTATTGTGACCGGAATACGGATGGTACACTACATGTTTTCATATAAATGGTGCAAAATTGTATTTTATAAGTTATTAACTTTTTAACACATATATCCTACCATTTGTATAGTGACACGTGATATACTATCCTGTGTTCCAATTACGTTGAAAAACCTCTCTTCAATTACATGGATTTGAATAGGACACGTGGCAGTACCATAACCTGCAGTTAGTGGAGACTAGAGTTTTAAAAGGGGCAAGTGGAGATGGTTAGCCAACTAGGTCTATTGGAGCTAAACGTTTAACAAACTAGGAAAACAATGCCTAAAAAGGATTGGAATTTGCATTCCATATGATTGCTGACATTTTTGGCATTGTTTGATGTCCAAGATTGAATAAAACTGAATGACTTACTAGATTCAATATGTTAAAGAAATAAATGAATGTTAATTTCTAAATCGCTAGATTAGTTAGTTATGAAAAGAAATTTAATTATATCCGGCCTCTCAAGATTTTTATAGAAATTAAAGGGATAAATGTTCTACACAGCTAATTCAATTTTAGCACCAAACGAGATCTTATAATTTGTGAGAGAGACGGCGATAACAACAAGAAGAAAAGTGGAAAAGGAGAGAGAGTGAAAATTGAATAGAGAAAATGAGAGAATTTTTGCACTGATGTAATTCTATGCTGATTTTCAAAAAAAAGAAAATATAAAAAATGTATTAAACATGTCACGCCTCTGGTCCACATAGGCACATAGTAACGTGGTATTCTCTTTGGGGCATGCCCCACTCAAAACAAGTCTTACCGATGTAGGTTGCACCTAACTTCACCTTTGCTAACCAAGACGATGTCAGATACCTAGTAACTAGCTAGTGTCCTCGCGCCCGCTCGTATATTGTACAGCGATACAGATTCCCGTACTCGTATCGTCAAGCATGGGGAACACTTATACAAGGTTATATGGACATAATTTTACACATAACCTATATTAGTAACTTGAAATGCCACACAGTGGTGAACTCGTTCAACCTTCCCTAGAAGCTGCAGTTAAACAGGCCCAAGTGTCAGAGTAGATTAAACTCGGGTTACGATGATGGCATGCCAAATAACTAGGTGAGAGTCGTGAGACCAGGCTAATAAATAGGCAGTGAAGAGTCATAGCATGCAAAGACGACTTACATGTAATGGGTATACCACTATAGTAGTGACCGGTGTCAATCATATAATATCATATGTAATAAATTTCTCACTACATGACGTTGTATTATTGACACAAAACGCCACAATGACTATATACCCGTGCTATATAAGTCCGTCTCCTAGCCTGTCGTGTGAGTTGAACAATGGGCAATGAAGAAGCCCTTGCCGTGAAGATTAGTGTGAGTGTGCTACCGTCAATAACCTTCCCCATAGGGAACGGTGTGAACAAGAAAATCATATCCATATGTGTGTAAAACAATGGGCATTGAGGAAGCCCTTGCCGTGTGGATTGGCGTGAGAAAAACCAAAACCAAAAACCAACCAGAACCAGCCCTATTTGACAAAAGTTCACCATGCATAGAATTTCTTTGACTTGCAGTACAATTTTGCAGTGAAACGTGAGATTTGGACGAACTACGCAGCATGGATTGGTGCCGATTGTCGTAAAGAATGGGAAAACGTGACCATTTGTTCTATGCAAAGCTCCATCTTTTCTTAAAAGTACTTGTAATATTTCAGATCAAATGAAAGTCAACTGAGCTTCATCTCTTAGGTATCAGCTAGGTGTCTCACTTAGAAAACACAAATGTTTTAGATTTCGTTTTCCCTGTTTTCTAAATCGGGTCAACCGACTCCACCCACCCTTTACTCTCACACTCACAGAGATTTGCTGAGCTTGCAAGAATGCCAAGGAAATCAACCATAATTTCCATGCATGTATTTAGATCGATTCTGAGGAAGCTTCTGAATTACTTGCTCTCCTTGATATGCATACATATACAAGAAAGTGTTTTTGAGTATTTTGCAGAACCCTAGTCATTAGGAATTAAATTCATTGCTTGGCAGGAAATAAGAAGAATTAAAAGATATATAATTCATCCGTATATATGGTCCCCAACCACCATGGAAAATGGGATAGCCATAACCTTACTTGTGAGCTTACAATTTTCAGCGATTTGGCATGCACATAAGTGGAAGTCTAGAAACCAACTTCTGAGTACATTACCTGATTCTTAAGTAAAAGTTGTGGCTAAAGTAGCGTATAAGTGTCTTTATAGTCATTAGTAAAGGGGTTTGATTAAAAACTTTCTCTCAATCTTTTCCTTTTGGCTTTAATTATTGTATGAATACAGTCCTTTAACTTTAGTATGAGTTGTATTTTTGTCCGTGAATTCGAATATTAGGTTTTACAGTCCTCAATAGTTAGGACTCGTATAATCATAGTGATCATTTTCGTTAACTCTATTAAATATTTTCTCAAATGCAAGAGCAAACAAGGAAATTCACCTTCCATCTTAAAAAATAATAAAATAATAATAAAAAAAGTATAAAACAACAATCATTTTATGAGTCTATACGCTGGTCTACAGAATGACTCGGTCCCACTCTTGCCATGTCACCATTGTGAAGAAAGACTCTTTGATTGGGGACCAAACCTCTCCAAGTGTTGTAAGTAGACTACCTCTTCAGGGTGCCCTATTGAGACCCCCAAACCACTTCTTCAAGTGCTCTAAGGACGACCACCTCTCTAGGGTGCTTTACTGAAACCACCAAACCACATCTCTAAGTGCTCTACAGATGACCACCTCTCCAGGTGCTCTACATACGACCACCTCTCCAGTGCTTTATGGAGACCACCTATCTAGGGTGCTATATTGAGACCACCTCTCCAAGTGCTCTACATATAAACTACCATTGAATGAAGACCCCTTGACCAAGACTAGATATTTGTTAGTCCTTAGACATTAATGAGTGGATAGAGAGAGGCCACATGAATCTGTATGGTGAGACTATCACTTGACCTTCCTTAGGAAGGTGGGTTTGTGTGTATAGAGGGAAGAGGGCAGAGGAAATTAGGGGATGGCTGGTTGGATGGAGAAAACCTACTGTTCTTTGGTTTCTCCTTGCCAACTAAAAGCTTTGAGCCATTTCATGGAACATTTGTAACCTCACACAAATATGTATATAGACTACAGTGGACGTGGCCTCGTTTATGAGTGAACCACTATCCTCTAAGTTAACTTTCAATTTTGAACATTAACAAAGTCATTAGATAAAATTTGATGGTTAATAATAGGCAAAATGTTATATATGTTCTTTAACCATTGTTAATGTTTTATTAGAACGCTAGCTAGTAAGGCCTTGAACTTTAATTATCTAATTGCGAGGCTGTGAAGAAATGTCTTTTATATGTTACAAGTTTATCAAATCTTAAATGTGTTTATGAAGCGTTGGGCTACTTCCTATATTGCTAATTAGTTTTATGGTGGAATTCCTCAACTTCCTTTATAGTATTATAAAAAGTTAACCCACATGTGAAGCCTAACAATCACATGTTTGCGTAGATTAGATAACAAAATGAATTGAACAAGTAGTCAAAAGACGCAAATCGGATAGCAAGAACGGAGTTGTTTTATTAGTTTCTTCTTTTCAATTATATCAAACATAGTATATTTCTAGAACCTATTAAGGCCCATTTCATGCCATCATCATCTTTCTAAATAACCCTATGTAAGCATGATCTTTCTAAGCATCATCTTTCTAAATTAAGTAATGACCATATTGTAAGCCAATGCCACGTACAAGGATTGAAAGTGATACTAAAATCAATGTTAGCGTACGTTAACATGTCGGCCGGAGGTGGCATTTGCTTATGGCCAGTCACCAAAGCAAACAATAAGACAGTTAAAACCAAGTTAATTAAAACCCTACCTAATTAATCAGTAAATAATCATTTTACTTCGGATAATTAATCTCCTCCCTCCCCATAAGCAATTATCTTCCATGCACCTACGCAAACGGCTACAAATTAACAATATAAACCCCTTAAATATTTAAAGCTTTGTAATTAGGTTCGATTTGGCAGCGACTTGTACGTATGCCCAAAATTTCCCAACAACTCTTCCTACAAAATTTCCACATTAATATTTATATCAATCTTTATATATACACCCGTCACACTTTTTTTCTTAGTATATACTGCTCGATCGCCCAATTCTATAACCTCAACACTGATATAGCTAGCTAAAATGGAAGCCCTACCGATTCTCTCCGCCCTATTTGTTGCCACATCCGTATACCTCTTCTGGTTCTACCTCTTGGCTAGAAAACTCACCGGCCCGAGCGTCTGGCCAGTTGTGGGCAGCCTTCCGTTTCTCTACTCAAATCGGAAGCAAATCCACGATTGGATCACGAGCAACCTCCGCGCCACCGGCGGTTCCGCCACGTACCAAACATGCACGCTCGCTCTCCCTTTCCTGGCTCGCAAGCAAGGGTTGTACACCGTGACAAGCAACCCTAAAAACATCGAGCATATTCTCCGTACCCGGTTCGATAATTATCCCAAGGGCCCGACGTGGCAGGCAGCTTTTCATGACCTTTTGGGGGAAGGGATATTCAACAGCGACGGAGAGACGTGGCTGATACAGAGGAAGACGGCTGCTTTGGAGTTCACGACGCGGACGTTGAGGCAGGCCATGGCTCGGTGGGTCAACCGGACGATCAGGAACCGGCTTTGGTGCATTTTGGATAAGGCGGCGAGAGATCATATCGCGGTGGACTTGCAGGACCTTTTGCTTCGCTTGACATTCGACAACATTTGTGGATTGACATTCGGTAATTTCAAAATTAACTCTCAAAATTTATTAAAAAAATAAATTAAATTACACTTTTCTCCTCCCTGTTTACTAAATATTATCCTGGTCCTTATACTTTTGATATTCAAAATTGTATCTACGTGCTCGACAAATTTATTGATATGATAAAATTTGGCAAATTAACCAAATGGTCTAAATGTTTCTAACTATAAGATGAGATTGAAAACGTTTAATTTGTCGGGACCAAAATGCAAAATTATTTAAATCTAAGTTCAAAAAGGTAAATTTGTAAAACTGTGCATGGTAGTTATTATAGTTATCATGTGGCGATATTCAAACTAACATTTTCCCACCAGGCAAGGACCCGGAAACTCTGTCGCCGGAGCTATCCGACAACCCATTTGCAAAGGCATTCGACAACGCCACTGAAGCCACCCTCCAGCGCCTCCTCTACCCCGCTTTCCTATGGAGAATCCAGAAGTTCTTCGCTCTCGGCGCCGAGCGACAGCTGGAGAAGAGCCTCAAAATCGTTGGGGACTACATGAACGACGCCGTCGCCGCCCGCAAGTTGACACCGTCCGACGACCTCATCTCCCGCTTCATGAACAAGCGCGACGTCGACGGCAACCCATTCCCAAGCGCCGTCCTCCAGCGCATCGCTCTTAACTTCGTCCTCGCCGGCCGCGACACGTCGTCGGTGGCGCTCAGCTGGTTCTTCCACCTCATCATGGAAAATCCCCACATCGAGGAGAAAATCATCGCCGAGATCTCGACGGTGCTGAAACAGACACGTGGTGATGATCCGCGGCTATGGACGGAGGAGCCCTTGGTGTTCGACGAGGCGGATAAATTGGTTTACTTGAAGGCGGCGCTGGCTGAGACTTTACGACTATACCCCTCCGTGCCGGAGGATTTCAAGTACGTCGTGAAAGACGACGTTCTGCCTGACGGGACTTTCGTGCCGGCCGGTTCGACGGTGACGTATTCGATTTACTCGGTGGGGAGGATGAAGAGCATTTGGGGGGAGGATTGCATGGAGTTTAAACCGGAACGGTGGATGTCGGCCGACGGGAACCGGTTCGAACCGCCCCAGGACGGTTACAAGTTCGTGGCTTTCAATGCTGGACCGAGGACTTGTTTGGGGAAGGACTTGGCTTACCTGCAGATGAAATCGGTGGTTTCTGCCGTGCTTTTGCGTTACCGGCTGTCTCCGGTTCCCGGTTTCCGAGCACAGCAGAAGATGTCGCTCACACTCTTCATGAAGAACGGGCTTCAGGTGCATTTGCGTCCACGTAAGCTTGGTGGTGGGCCAGGTTATGTGGCTGCCACCTCAGCATAGGCAGAGGTATTTTCGGGATTGTTGGCATGTGTGGGAAGATATTTTTTAATATACTGAAAACACGGAACGATATATCATATATTATTTTGCAAGTAGGAAAAGTTTCTTTTCGTTTGTATAATAATGTATGACGTATGTATTCGTGTTTCAGACATACTAAAAATCTCACAGGGATGGTGAGGATACAGAAGTCATTTAATTTGTTTTACTTTTAAAATGTATACTGTTGTCAAATGTTGTTGGTTTTTATTGGGTGGGTGGGTTAAGTAAAAAAGTGGGTGAGTGAGGGTTGCTCATCTGAGTTGGAAGATTTGATGATGTCTTTATGTTGTTAATTATATTCCATTTCATTTGATGTGGGTTTTTTTAATTAATACTTTTATCAATAAAATATAATTAATACTCTTCAAGCATGTTCTAGTAGCTAAACTAGATTAGCAAATTTTAAATAATTAGCATAACTGTGATATTTTTGTTTGCACAAAGGATACTAGGTAGGGAGAGTCGAACACAAAATCTCAGGTGCAATGATAAATTGATCGTATTACTTTAGTTTTAAGTTTTGATTTATGTCTGAACCTAATCATTCTCTTCTTGTTTTGACAAACATTTATTAAACCTATAATCTTGATATAGTATAACTATGTGTATTACGTGTCAATAATAGTTAATCGGATTGTTGAGTACAAATCTTATAGAAGTGAGACTTGTTTCCGTAAGTGAGTATTAACAAAGCAGTTGTAGCTAACCAACTTGTAGGAGAGACACCTTCCAGTTAGACAAACTTTTTTCGCTCATTCGGCATTTTTTTTTTTTTGGTGGTTAAATCATTCTACATATTTCGGACATTGTTTTCGAATTCAATCAAGCATCAAACGAGCCCATACCAACACACATTTTGATTGGAAGTGCTTTTAGGTGCTTTTGGTTAAATTATTTTTGAGTTCTCAAAACACTTGAAGTGTTTTCTGTAAGCAGTGGCGAAGCTACGTGAGAGTGAGAAGTGGCAGCCGCCACTCCCCTCACCGGAAAACATACCTAGGAGCACTGGTTCAGCCCCTCCCCTCCGGTCTCGTCGGAATTCATGGCACCTGTAAAAATTAGTTTTGGCTGATGCACTGTCTTGGTCGAATTTGTAGAGGAAGGGCGATAGTTTGGTTGGATTTGCAGGGAATGTAGCTTCAAGATCTTGCTCGTCACCACAAACATCACCAGGTTAAGATCAAATGGCGAATTGATGATGACTGGTCACAATCATCACCGTCGTCCATAATGGAGGACAACGATCGCAGTCTCTATAGAAAAAAGCGATTGATGGGTCGCAGGAAATAGGGATTGGGTCACCGGGAAGAGAGGAGTTGCGGGTGCGTCACCGGAGATGAGAGGGGATTCAGTGTTCGATGAGGGAGACGAAGAATGTTTGGTTTGCAGAATAAGGGATATTTGGTTGTATGGTTAGGGACTTGAAAATGGACATGTGTCTTTATTTTATTGGTCTATTAGGAGGTCAGTAAATGTCAGTACCAAGTATTATTCTTTTTTGTGGTTTATTAACCCATTTCTCTCCTTTTTTTTTCTTTTTTTTATTTTTTATTCTTGTATGTATTTTTATTTTGTCTTTTAAGATTCTCAACGTATTTATCTTAAACTCTCATATTATTTATAAATATTGTATTAATTTTTAAAAACAATGTAAATATAGTTTAATGCTTATTTTATGATAATTTAAAGGGAACTTTAACAAAAAAACTTCAGGTACTATTTACTTTAACGAAAAATTACATTTTTACACTAAAAAGTCAATACTGGTACTATTCACTTTAACATTTATTTTGTCCTTATCGTTAAAACTCAAAATTTTCAAAACATTTTCATTAGTTTTCCTTAATTTAAATTCATCTAGGCTCCTGCCTAGATCTCACTTAGGCACCTAGCTGCTAGGTCCCAATCCGTTTTTAGACTAGTGCCTAACATTTTTTAGGATCTAATTCTAGCCAATTTAAGCTTCTTACATTGGCTCTGAAATTATTGCTTACAACCGCTTTGGTGGAAAGACTATTTTCTGCTATGAATATTGACTCAAAACTTTGCACTCTCCAATATAAAAGCAATCACTTCGATTGAACCTTGTACTCTTTTGAATTTCGCCCCTCCCCTCGGCAAATCATGGCTTCGCCACTGTCTACAAGAAACATCATTGCAGGAAGCACTTTAAGTGTTTTTTTTAGGATTCACTTGTATTTTTACTAAGGACTGGTTCCAAAAGTACTTATGAAGAAAGTGCTTTCAACAATTTTACAAGCACATTCAAACTTCAATGTCTACGAATGAAGCGTAGTAGTTAAAAAAAGGGTATCTTAATGGGAAATGCATGTACATACAAATTACAATATACAACATTTACAGAAAATGGCTGTGTTGGGGGTTCATTTAATTTTACCATATATTCAGCATTAATGAAAATTTTGTATGAAATGCAGCCGGTTTATGAAACTTCAAATGTTGCAGGGAAGAACTAGCTAGCACCTCACTCTTTCGATTTCAAGCTTCCAGTTTGACGTCAAAATCTTTGTAACAGTTCTTCTGCAAGTCCAAGACTATCAATAAAATGATACTGCTTTCCTTCCAACTTCAATTTCTTGGCATTTTTGCTACCTCTCTCCTCCAATATAACTCTGAACTATAAAAGCTCAGGAATGAAGTGCCGGCGATTATTAAGAATCAAGTTATCTGTGAACTAATCTATGATCTTTTCGCCAGTTGAGAACAGATTCCAAACAACAGTTCCGACCAGGTAAAGGCCTACCGAAACCTTGAATACATCATCCCAAGAACCTGAAAAATATCAAAGCGGAGAGGGAGGGGTGTTGGAATCAGCTTGTTGCCAATGGATTACAACTTGATGTCATGATTTGATGTCCCCAAGGCCAACAAATTCGGGCAATTTGATCTCCGCTAACGCGTGAAATGCAAACTAAAATTTGCAATAAATGGAGACTGACCGTGTTGTAAAATGTAACCAGTGGATGCCGTTCCAAAGACACCTGCCAGCACTCCAGCTGTGTTTGACATACCAAGCAATACCCCCTGAGAAACAGTTGGAACAAAGATCATTAGAACCACAGTTTTCTCCTACTCTTCACTCTGAGATACAATAATACAATACTACAAATCCAAATAGCACACAATTGCCAATTGACTGATAGGCTTATGTTGGAACTCGGTAGATGTTTGATTTATGGTTCTAACACACAGTAGAAACTGGCACGGGCAAGACAAAACCAGAAACTAAACCAATACTTACAGAATATCGTGGAGCGATATCTTGATGGTTTGAATATAGACCAGATTGCGAGAATGCATCAGTTCCCTATTTAAGCAAAAGAAACAAAACAAGATAAGGCACACGATAGCTAATTATTGAATGAACAACAAAAATATTAAGCAATTGTACCAAGCTTTGAAACGAAGCATACCTGACTGCATGCCATGCATAGAACAGCCATTGCAGGAGAATTAATATGGCTCAACTGTGTTAGGAAGAAAGCAGGGCCTAGAAACCCAATTGTTTGCATAATCTGCGATGGATGATATAGATTAGTAACGCGACAGCTGAACTAGAAAATGTGATTTCTATCTCGGAAAACTGTTCCCCAAATAATATTTGGTTTAGATTAAAAAAGATGATGAAATATGATACCTTCCGAACCCTTGTCACAGAGAAGCCCTTGCTGACAAGAGTGTCTGCAATCCACCCTCCAAGATTTGCAGAAAATGCCATTGTTAGCCAGGGCAGGACGCAGAATAGCCCTGATTCGGTAAGATTGAACTTCAGTACCTAATGGTTGGATCAATGGTAAAATCAGAATTCAACTTGCAATTTCAGGCCTGATTGAACACTTTGCCACTTATGCAGCAACAAGCATTAACCAATTTTGTAGTACCGTCTACTTTGGCAAAGCCACAAGATAGTTAATTTTTATACTAGAAGGAAAACTATGCGGCATGAAACTAGGGTAACAAATGCAAGAAATGATGACTTACTTGGTTATAGTAAGTTGGCATCCATGTGAGAAGAATAAATGTTCCCCAATTGTGGCAGAAGTGAGACACTATCAGGGCCCAAACAGGTGCTTTGGACAAAATTAATTTCCAAGGAATCTGTTTAACAGGTTCCTTGGAAATACTACTTGCAAGAATAAGTTTCTTCTCCGCTGGTCGCAGCTCAGGATCCTCGAGAGGTGAACTGTGTGCCTACATTAACAGCCCCATGAAAAAAAAAATTCAAATATAGAACTTACACATCAGTAAAGAAAAAAAAAATTAAGGACATTGCTTAAAATACCAAACTTACAGCGAAAAGTTGTGCCTTAGGTTGCAAGTAACATGTTTCCTGAAAAAGAAATACTAATCTGAGAGGGGGTAAAAGTCAATCACCTTACTTAGCCATAGAGCGAACCAGACCGTCCCCAGAGAACCAAAGGAGTAAAAGACCGATGGCCATCCAAACTGATGTATTAGAAATGGTGAAAAGGCCAAGCCGGTGACTGATCCAAGATACATTCCACTGTAAACCAGAGCCAAAGATCTACTTCTCTCTGCTACAGGAATCCATTTCGACAGTATATTATTCATTGCAGGCATAGCAACACCCTGAAAAGAAAAGCAGACTAAGTGAATAGTAATTAGTAAAAGTTAACGAACAACCATGGTGATTAGTATTATCAAAAGTTGACAAATAATCATAGTAACTAGTGATCGATAAACAACCTATTTCCTACAGATTACTGATAAATTATAGAAGACCAACCTCACCAATCCCCATGAATGCACGAACAACGAGTAGGAAAGGCAATCCAACTTTAGCGGCAACAGGAGTGAGAATAGTAGCAATGGACCACCAAATGACTCCAAATGCCAATACTTGCTTCCCACCTACTGTGTCTGCCCATATTCCACCAGCAATCTGCCACTCACAGTCATAAGTTAACCAAAAAAAAAAAGGATAAAACATCAAGTGTTAACTCCCGAGGGAGGGCGTACTATAGATTAGATTACGATAAGTCCAGAATCTGATTCCCTCTAACGTAACTAAAAGAAAAACCAAAAAGTTTCTCACAAGCTATACTTTTGAATCTTTGATGGAACATCAGGAATGTGTCATCGATGTTACAGAACAAAAGGGCAATGGGCTTAAGTTTGTTTGAAAACACGATATTCTGAACCAGTCTAATCTACGAAAAAAGGGATTTGACAAACTCTAGTAAACTCGGTTGACCCAATCACATACAAACTTAAAAAATGTGATGTAATTACTAACTAGAAGAAGTGCATAAATGTAATTAACCTGAGTTAGGAGGTATCCCCAGAAGAAAGAAGACTGTATCAAACCAACTGTTGCTGGGTTCCAATTGTACTCTGCTGACATGGGTAGAATTGCAATGCTCATATTTACCTGCCACAGTTCACAAAAAATAACTTTTTACTGCTGTAATTAACTTCCACCTTCCATTTTTAATTACCATTTCCAAATTGCATAACCATTAAAGCTTCAAGCTTACTCTGTCCATGTTGCAGAGAAGGAAAGCCGAAAAGCACAAAACGACAATGACCCATCGTTTCGGAAAATCTTGTAACCACGAAACCTCCGCCGCGGACTCCACCTCCAAATCCTCCTTCCTCGAAACGACATCGTCCAACCCCTTCTCGAACTTATCCACCGATTTAACATCCGCAAACACTTTCCCGCTCCTCCGGTTACCACCGCCGCCCCGCGAAACGCGTACGAAACAGCAGTACTGCTCACGGTTCCGAATCCACACGCGTAACCGAAACGGCGGTTGGTGTCTCGGGTGATCGGCGCCGAAACTTCTCTTGGTGGCCGAAATATCGGGCAGGACGATGTTGGATTTCGGAGAGAAGGAGTAAAGAAGCGCTCTGGGGTTCATGGTTTCCAGAGCATGAAACGACTCACCGAGTCGCTGAGTCAGTGTACCGCGTTCCCAGCTTCGCAGGGAGCGAGACGCATGCTATAAGGTCGGGGGAAGATTTTTGGAGAGGGACTGTGGAAGGATATTTATCTGCACTGGCTGTGGTTAGAACACGTGGCGGTTGCACAGAAGGGATTTGGATTGTTAGGGGTAAGGGTAGGAGGCGGACGGTTTTTTTTCCGCTTTGTTTTGGGTTGGCGGGTAGTTAACTGTAAATTGAATTCTAATTGTTATTTAATGCTTCTTCAAAATGGACTGGGCTGTGCCAATTGAAAAGGTTTAGGCTTGGGCTTCTATTTCAAAACTAAAGGGGCTGCTCTTATGAGGTCTAGAAAAATGTTTTTTTTTTTTGTTTTAATTTACGATTAATCGTGTTTCTAACTTAAGAATGTTCATGGGTTATAGAAGTGCATTTTGGAGAATCACATGCCATATGCTTTGTTTCGTGAATGATCTTAATTGATTTTTTTCTCTAAGTGTCCCTCTAAAATAACTATGACAACACTTGTGTCCCAATGAAATTTGTTCTCTTGGGTCACTCACCCATCATACCTTGCACAAGAAAATGCCTAAACTGCGCATAATGTCCACAGTTCTTTCAGATGCTCAAGCTGAAAACAAGCCTGATGGACCTGGATTCTCTGCCCTCCCCATCTCATACCCTTTCCATCCCCTCCTATTTTTGTGATCACGGTAAGCTACGTCAACATTTTATATTCCCATTATTTTTTGTCTTATTATTTCTATAAAAAAAATCAATATAAAATGTTGACGTGGCTTAACCGTGACCACAGAAATTGGAGGGTATGGGATGGGAAGGGCAGACAATCCAGGTCCAAGGCGGATATAAGTGACGTGACAGTGATTTGGAACGTGGACCAGAGCTGACCGGATTGCACACCGGTTTTTTTTATGTCTTTTAATCTTTAAATTTTATGTTTTATTTTTTATTTAGTTTTACAAGGGAGAGTACTACTTTAATTTACACTAGTTGGAGGGACACGATGAGGAGGTAGATTTGAATTTGAAATGTGGTGCGCTTAAAAGAACTGTCCTGATCAAGGGATAATTTTACCACTTGCCTAATTTTCTTTAATCTAAATACAGTTAAGAGTGTAATCAAGTTAAGATTGAATATATTTTCAAAAGAGCGCATGCAAGTAAAAGGAATTTGCTTTACTCTCACATTCAAGTTTATGCAATATAATATTTTAAGTTTTCCTCAGCTGACTTGATAAGTCCATGGTAACTTCATAAGAATTGGATCTCAAGGATCAAATGAGTTTCTGTGCCTCTATGTACAAATCTTTTGGTAGGTGTTCTTAACAGATCGAACATTTAGGATTTAAGATCTGTTCAATTCTTTCGGCCTGATAATGATACCTTTAATGATAAGCCCACTTTTGGAGGGCTTGTCATGAATATAAAGATCAAAGATCACTTCTCCAGTTTCTCCTGCCATGGACTGAAAGCTGCCACCATTAAGCTCCATACACAGTCCTCTCGGCTTCTCGAGGAGACTATATCGGCGCTTCTTTTCTGTTCCGCCCTGCCCTGGGAGATTGATTTTGAGTGTAACAGGGAGTTCCCATCCGGATGCTCCATTTGTTAATTTAACAATGTAGGCAATCTCATAAACAACTCCTGATGAGAGCTCCGACATCTTGAACCGTCCTCGGACATCTAGGTCGCGTACGCCCCGTTAGTTTGGCTACCTCAATGTCATCCCTGTGAATCAAGGACGTAAAAATTCTCTTTTTCAAATTGAAAACTGTAGGCGTCTAGAAGGCATGAGTTAAATTCCGCTTGTGAAATTCGCCATACCTGGTCTCTTTATAACAATTCCAAAAACAGTATGGAGGACCCCCCAAGTGATAGATAGCTAAAGACCTTGCGCATAACATCATGCATTTGTAGCCAGAGTGCTACATCAGTCTAGCATTTATGTTAATATAGATACATACATAAAATCTGTGCCGAATGCCGCCGGCACGGAATGTCATTTTAGTATTCATTCTCCCCTATGCATACATATATACAAAAACTAATAAGCATAAGGTGTGGACCTCCGGAGTAATAGTTTATTTTCTTTTGATATGTTTTAGCTTTGATTTTTTCATCTTTGTATGACTCATCTTGATCGATGTTAGCTGAGTTTGTTATGCGTTGTTAACTCAATCCTTGACAGCGCAAGAGTAGAATGGATGTCTAACAGAGAGGAGATATTTGGTTCCAGAAGATTGTGGTCCGAAAGACTCAAAACCCATTCCTTCACTTACAGTTTAATCATTTGAGTCAGCAGGGATACTCACTTATATGGTCCAGATCTGTCCACACACGGTGGCTACTAAGTGTGAGAGACGGTGCTAGGTAGGCTTGGCAAATTGGTCATGTTTGTAGTTTTTTTGAGTCATATCCATTATCTTAACCCTTCGTGTCGTGTCAAACTCGTTAAGATAACAAGTTTTTGACGGATGATCCAATAACAATCCAATTCGTTAATAGGTCACGTCGAATTAACGGATCATGCAAGAAATTGATTAAGAAAGATATTGTCTAGAAAGCATATCTGAATCATTCTTTACTATTTATAACTTGCGGAAATGCCATTAAGCAAAGACTAACATCCTGACCTTCCACATATTTCTAGTTGTTGGTGAAGGATGCGTTCGCACTATATTCGTTAAGATAACAAGTTTTTGACGGATAACGATCCGATTTGTTAACAGGTCATGCCGGATTAACAGGTCATGCAAGAAATTGATTAAAAAAGATATTGTCTAGAAAGCATATCTGAATCATTCTTTTCTATTTGTAACTGGCGGAAATGCCATTAATCAAAGATTATTATTGTGAAAAGATTAAAAGTAGAAATATAAAATAATAATAACTTCAGGCTTCAAACTTGAAATCGGACTGACCATTTACTTTGAAATCCCAGAATTCTCCATTTGTTGAATCTTCCATGGTTATGTTGTTATGTTGTTTCACCCACAGTGCAAGAGTAAAGAACCTCTTCATCCTGGCTTCTTAAAACATACCAGTTCAGGAGGAACGACTAACATCCTGACCTTCCTCATATTTATAGTTGTTGGTGAAAGATGCGTTCGCACTATATTCTTTGAGTGCTGCATCTGGAATTGGTTGGTTTTTTTATGCTTTTGAGTGTTTTTAGAGCATCTCCATGGGATGAGGTTAGAAGCAAGGAAAAACTCCTCACTTCCAAGGAAAACTTTCCTTACAGAAAAGTTGATATTTTCTTGTGAGCCACGTTTTTTGTGAATTTCTAAGGTTCTAGCTCGGAAGAGCTGCTTACCATGACCTTCTAATTATTCTTTGGGAAGATCAATGACAGAGAGAGGACGGAAATTTGTTCTTCTCTCTGCTTGAGTCATTCCTTGATTTTTCTGTATGTTCAAGTATTCTAAGTTCTTTGAGTGTTGTCAAGTATTCTTCTGGTGCTGCTCAAGCCTTCCCATCTTTTCAACCGAAGGAACTTGTTCCAGAATTTAAGCGTCACATGCCTCGGCTATATATATTGCTCTCTTCAGGGCATCATCTATTAATTCAAGAAACACAGCCGGATTGTCTCTCCAGACTCCAAATCACACTACATTTGTGTTTCCTTTCTTTCACCCTTGTTTCTTCTTGTCCATTTGTTGTTTTCGGCTTTCCATTTTAATTCGGAAGAAAATAGCAACATGGCTGACTTGATTATCAGCCTTGTAAGTCCTATTGTAGAGATTGCAATGAAGAAATTGGCTAATGCTGCTACTAATGAATTCGTCAATATCGAGGATGAGGTAGAGAGGCTGAAACGTTCTTTTATGGAAGTTCAAGATTTGCTTAAAATTTTGGAAGGAAATCATCGGATGAATGCTCCTACTCCTCATGCCCCGAAGAACTGGCTCGAAAGGCTACGAGCAGCATCATATGATATCGAGGATTTGATCGACTGTTGGACAGCAGAATGTGAACGGTGGAAGATGAAGAAGCAGCAGCAGCAGGTACAAAAATTCCATCTTCCGTTTTGTGCTTTTAAGTTTCTCTTTCTGCATCGTGTGTTGTCTAAGTTGAGAGAAATTACATCAAGAATACATGAGATTAAACAAGATGGAAAATTCTATAGAAAAATGATAGGAAGAGATCAACTTCATTCAAAAACACAAGAAAAAACACGGGAAACTGGGTCCATTCCAGACAGTTCAGTTGTTAGTAGGGAAGAGAAAAAAAAGACCATAGAACAGCTGATAACAGATAAAGAAGCCAGTTTTTCATGTATTCCCCTGTCGATCCCAACTCTCCCATCTTCGACAAAACCCAAACCCCTGTCGATCCCAACTCTCCCATCTTCTTCAAACTACATATCTCGTTTGAAGATGCCTGTTACCTCGAGTTGAACCAACTACCTTCCCCCAATGATCTCAACCCTCTCAACTTGGACGAACTAGAAATCCTTCGTGGTCTCTACTACAACTACTTTGAACGATTACAAACCCGTACTGAGAATACTGACTTTACCTCTCTCTCCTTGGACCAACTACAAACTCACATTCGTGAACTTCTGGCTCGGAAACGATTTTTACTTGTTCTAGACAACCTGTGGAATCGTGAAGAATTGCAGCAACTAGTAGATGTCTTAAATGTGGGGGGCAACAGAAGTAAGGTTCTGGTGACTAGTCGGCAGAAAAATGTTTCAAGTATTATGGATTCAGAGTCACTCTATTCTCTGAAATGTTTAGTCATGGTCGTTGTTCAAAAAATTGGCACTCAAAGAAGATAGTAAATTTGGCGATAGCGAACGTCGGGAGTTTGAAAAATGTGGATGGGAAATTGTACGTATGTGTCAGGGTCTTCCTTTGGCTATAAAACAAATGGCAGGTCTGTTACGTGGGAAAAACTTGAAAGAATGGGAAAATGTTTCCAAAAGTCAAACATGGAAAGCAAAGCAGAAGATGATACTGGAGTTCGGCCTGCTCTTAGACTGAGTTATAATCACCTGCCCTCACCAGATCACAAGCAGTGCTTTTCGTTGTGTTCCCTGTTTCCGAAATCATATCTCTATGAGAAGGATGAGTTGGTCAAGTTATGGATGGCAGAAGGATTTATGCAACCACCTGAGAACGGAGTGCGAGAGAGGATAGAAGACATCGGAAGTTGATACTTCGAGGAGCTGTCAGACAGGTTCTTCTTCGAATGCTCAACTGAAGACAAGACAAAGTATAGGATGCATGATCTTATCCATGATCTGGCACTTTCAGTTTCCGGTCCCTTTTGTTGCCAAGTGAATGATATGAAAGATTTTGACGAAAAATCTCGTCATGTACCACTGCTTTCAGAACAAGTTGAGAAGCCTGCAATAGAGATCGCCAACAAATCGAAGAAGCTGCGCACACTTTTACTTCCTGTTCAACACTTGCAACTGAGAGCCTTTGGGAAAGGACAAGGTGAGATAATTCACTCACTTACATATATGCGTGTGCTAGACCTGAGTTCAAGCACAGTTGTCACACTGTCAGATTCAATTGGGAGGTTGAAGCCCTTGCGCTACCTCGATTTATCGGCAACTGAAATCAGAAAGCTCCCTGACTCGGTATGCAACCTCTTCAATTTGGAGACGTTGAAACTTTTGCGTTGTCCTTGGATTTTCAATTTGCCCAAGAACTTCAAAACTCTTGTCAACCTGAGACATCTGGAGCTAGATGAAATTTTCTGGTACATGGCCTTGATGTTGCCACGAAGCATGGGGTGTCTAACCAGTCTGCACAACTTGCACAAATTTCCGGTTTGTTTTTTGTTTTTTTTTTCTTCAAATATATTTATATTTTGTTTTTTTCCAATCCTTTTCTTGTTGTTGAGTGGGGGCATACGTCTGTCTTACAATATATATCTCTTCAGGTTAGCCGCGAAACAGGAAACAAACTTGAAGAATTGAAGAACATGGTGTACCTTAGAGGAACGTCAAAGCTGGAATATGCAGTGAATGCAGGGGAGGCCAATTTGAAAGGGAAAGAAATGATTCAGAAAGTGGTTTATGAATGGAGCAATAACGATCTTAATTTTCACGATGAAGCCGCTGCAAAGCAGGTACTTGAAGACTTGGAACCTCACCCAGAGGCTCTCAAGGAGCTCCAAATCTGTCGCTACAAGGGCACTGAATTTCCACGTTGGATGGGACAGCTCAGGAACTTGGTTAGTATTTGTTTGAATCATTGCAACAGATCCAAAGTCCTTGATCTTGGGGAGCCATCGAAACTTGAGGAATTCTGTCTCAAAAATATGCTAGAGTTGGAGGATTGGAAAGGAACGTTTGTATCCCTCAAAAAGCTAAAGATAGCTAACTGCCCGAAGTTGAAAAGGTGTTCAAATGATGCGACAGAAAGCAATGAATCATGGGAAATTCTGAAGATCAAAAGGTGTGAATCATTGGAAAGCCTTGAATTATACTACAACCAGCACCCGAAGAATATCACGCTTGTTGACAATCCTGTTCTGGAGCACTGGATACGGAAGGCAAATTGGAGAAATTTTGTTTTCAGTCGCATAATATTGAACGAACTCAAAATTATCAATTGCCCCAAGCTGCATGAGTTGCCAAAACCCTTGGAAAAATTGGAAATAAGTGGGTGCAATCCAATCGAAATGCAAGTACGCAAGTTCTCCTCAATCCAGGAACTTCGACATTTGGCATTGGTTGCATGTTCTGCAGATGCTAAAACATTAGTGGGTGTGCCGCCTTGTATAGATGTCTCTAGCCTATGTTTCTTGGCGATTTCCAATATCTCAAACCTCGTACGTCTTCCAGATTGGGGTCTTCCCGAACTCAGAGCACTCTACTTTCGTGACTGCAAAGCTCTTGAGTACTTATCCAACCAAGAAAACAAGTTGTTCCACAGATTCATCTCCCTCACAACACTCTCCATCCACAATTGTCCTCAGCTTGTAACGTTGCCAGTTGAAGGCCTCCCAAAATCTCTTGAGTATTTGAGTATTGGCTCATGTGCAAGGCTCGAGTCATTTGGCCCCGCGGATGCACTCCAAAACCTCAACTCCCTCCATGATCTATACATTGAGGATTGCCCAGCACTCCAGTCCTTGCCAGAGGGTGGGCTACCAACCTCCCTCTTGCATCTCTCTATCCAACGCTGCACCTCGCTGATACAACAATGTGGGAAGGAAGGCAGTGATTGGTGATGCGAAAATTATACGCACACAAATTAAACCCTCTTTTTGACAATTGTAGTATAGATATAAGTAGGGATCGTTCTTAACCGGGGATTAGGAGGGATTGCAAAATCACTTGGAAACTGACTCAAAAACGTAAAATAAAGTTTAAAACACTAAACTAGACTCAAAGAATGCAAAACTAAACACTTAAAACACTAAAACAAACCAAAAGACTCAAACAACACCCAAAACACTCAAAACTGCCTTAAAAACACTTTCTAGGCAGTTTTGAGCACTTTGGTGAATTTGGACGAATTTGTGTAACAAATTGAATCAAAACACTTATAAACACAAACTAAGACACTTTCTAACTAAATTGGAAACTAAAGTAAAGGGGGATTGAGGTTTTGACGAAAATTGAAATAACAAAACAAGTTAATAAACTAGGCAGATTGTAAAACGAATTCCTTGAAAACAAGATAATGGATGGATTAGTTAGAGGTCCATTCTCCACACATGACACTTTTGTATATGAATCGATTCTCCAATTGCTTTTCACTAACTATGATGCTCAACATCCCAAGTTAACCGTGATGCACTAATTAACCTTCAAATCTTCCTTATGTCAATGAATTGGATGAGATGCATGCGACAATTCAAATCATTCTCCAACGGTCCTCAACATGAATGCATAGAAGAGGTACAGTGAGAGATTATTATGCTCTATGAAAATTATAAATGTTGACGAGGCAATTGTAACTATGAATGCATAAAACTGTTGCCAAGAATTCAATTAACGCGGTTGTGACTAGCAACCTTCACTACTCATGTTTATAAACTTGTGACGATTAGGTGAAACTCGTTTATAAACTAGCATCGAGTTTATGCATGAAGACTAAGTATGCATCCCTAATCAACATACAAAAACAAGTTTTTATTAAACAGATAATTGAATTGCAATCACAACTTAACAAATCACAATTGGAAGAAATCAATTCATATTTCAAACATGTTCATGGCTTCAAACTTTCCCCTAACTAATTAGGGGTTTAGCCACTCATGATTACAGCAAACTTAGAAGATAATAACAAAGTAACCATTGAAATCAAGGAAAGGAAGTACACCTAAAAATTCCAACAACTCAAACTTGAATTGTATGAACGTTTAGGCCTCTTCTCCTCCTCTTTGTTGTTGCGGCACAAGGGGTTTTGATGAGTTTTGGGGGTTATGGATGATGTAGAATGATGTGTTTAGGGTAGGGATGGATGTAGGGGACGGCAAGGAGTGTTTTTGGGCAGAAAATATGAAGAATGGTGAAGTATGGCTGTGGTAGAGAGATGGAATGAATTTCTGGCGTGAATAGTTGTGTATGAGAGATGGTGATCTAATCTAGGGGTTAATATGAGTATATATAGGCACTTAAAACCCTAGGGTAATCAGATGTGGCTGAATAATCAAATGGGAAAGCATGTGGCTGAATGGATTAAAGAGGGAATGATGATGGGATAGCATGTGGGTGATAGCTAGGTTGGTTGGTGGCTGCAATGGTAAAGGGGGAAGTGCATGTGGCTGTAATGGATTAAAGGATGGGAGTGCATGTGGCTGCAATGGATTAAAGAATGGGAGTGCATGTGTTGGCTGAATTATTTGTTGGGAAACATGTGGCTGCCAACTAGGGTGAATGATTGAAGTGGGAATGGAAGAATGTGGCTGCAAGAATGGAAACATGTGGCTGCCAACTAGGGTGAATGATTGGGAATAGACTGAATGATTGGGAATAGACATACTTCAAATGATCCAGCAATGGTTTAAGCTCAAGAATGGGTGCCTGAATCACTGAAGGTAACAACTTGTTAGTAGAAACAGGAATTGGAATTGGGTTTGGAGGCTTACCAAAGTGGTGTGGCAACGACTCAAGGGCAGCAACCATCTCGGCCTCATCTTCACATGTAGGCACGGCATGGAATTCCACATGCATGCCGTGGGTTTTATCCTCTTCTACCCCTTCAGTTTTAAGTCTCATTCCTTTGGTAATGGTCGTTTCAAGGGGGTCCCTCTCCAAGGAGTCAAGATAATCCTGCGCCAATGAATCAAATATATCAATAGAAAAACAAGAATGATCATCTTTAGGGTATTTTATAGTTTCAGAAAGATTGAAATCAATAACTTCCCCATTAAATTCCATTGATAATGTCCCCTTGAACACGTTTATCTTGGTGCGGGCCGTTTTCATGAAAGGTCTCCCAAGGAGGATCGGCAATGGGGTAGAATGGGCCGAATCTTCCATGTCAAGCACATAAAAGTCCGCTGGGAAAATTAAATTGTTAACCTGCACCAAAACATCTTCCAAAACTCCTTTTGGATATGCATTAGAACGATCGGCTAATTGAATAATCACACCATCATTTTTAAGCTCTCCTAAGTTCATAGATGCATAAATTGAATAAGGCATGACATTAATTGACGCTCCTAAGTCTAACATAGCATGTTCAAACTTAGTATTTCCAATAACACAAGGAATTGTAAAACTACCCAGATCTTTGCATTTAGGTGGTAGTTTCCTTTGTAGCACTGCAGACACATTCTCACTTACCTGGACCACCTCCTTGTTTGAAATCCTCTTCCTCATTGTGCAAAGCTCTTTTAAGAACTTGGCATACTTAAGTACTTGCTTGATTGCATCAAGGAGCGGAATGTTGACTTGAACTTTCCTAAAGGTTTCCAAAATGTCCTTTTCACTCTCCTCCTTCTTTGATTGCCTAAACCTGCTAGGAAAGGGCATGTTTAGTGGAATAGAACTTGACAAAGTCGAATTTGGACTTACCTTAGGCATGTTGGACGGTTTTGGCATAATAGGGGATTGCGGCAAAGATTCTTTCACCCTTGCCGTGGCCTTTATTCCTTGTTCCTCCTCTTCTTGCAGCAACACGTCCTCTTCTTGACTTGTTTTGGACGGGCTTGGGGTGGTTCCGACCTCCTTACCACTTCTCAACATGATTGCCTTGGCAGATTCGAATCCTCCCTTTGGATTGACAATGGTTGAGCTAGGGAGCTTGCCTTGGTCTCGGAATTGTCCTACAAACTCCGCAATCTGCCCAATTTGTTTCTCCAAGTGATCCACCCTTTTGTCTTGGTTTTGCATGGCTTTGGTTTGATTATCTTGCCCCTGAGACAAATTGGTAAGTGACTTAAGAAGTGTTTCATTGTCTAACGACGTACCTTGATTGTTTTGGGCAGGTTGTGCTTGGTTTGGATTGGGGCCGAATGGCTTGGTGTAGAACCCCGGGGGTTGTTGTCTAAAGCCTCCTTGTTGTTGAGGTTGTTGAGGCTCCCTCCACTTGAAGTTTGGATGGTCTCTCCAATCCGGATTGTATGTGTTGGAATATGGATCATTCCTTGGTTGATTGTGGCTTGGAAATCCAATGGCATTTGCACTTTCCCATCCCCCATTCTCAATCAATTGAGGGCACCTTTCCGAAGGGTGTCCTTGGATAGAACATACACCACATACAATCGGTCCATGTATCTTCATTCCTTCGGCCATCTGAGACATAATAGAAGTAAGATTAGCTAACTGAGATTAAATATCGGATTGAGAACTTACCTCATTCAAGTGTTGCCGTGGGGGGTCCCTTTGCCCAAGTCCTTCATATTGTTGTGCATTTAGAGCATGGTTTGCAATTAGGGTCTTGGCTGCCATAGGAGTTTTGTCCACCAATGCACCTCCCGCCGAAGCATCGAGCATTTGCCTTTCAATGGGAAGAAGGCTTTCATAGAAGTATTGAAAGAGAAGCTCCTCCTTCATTTGATGTTGAAGACATGATGCAACAAGGGCTTTAAAACGCTCGCAGTATGCCGGAAAAGATTCTCCTTGACTTTGTTGGATTCCGCTAATTTTCTTCCTCAAGAGAATGACTCTTGAAGTAGGGAAGAACTTCTCCAAGAACGCTCTCTTCATGCTCTCCCAAGAAGTAACGGTCCCGGGTGCCAATTCATAAAGCCAATCCTTAGCCTTTTCCACAAGAGAGAATGGAAAAGCTTTCATCTTCAAAATATTCCCATCAACGTTAATGGATGTCATGCTTAAGCATACAACTTCAAACTCCTTCAAATGCTTGTTTGGATCTTCCATGGACAGCCCATGGTACTTGGGAATATGATGCAGCAAACTTGACTTCAATTCGAACTCATCGGTCTTGCCTTGGGCCGCCCTAGGATATTGAATGCATAATGGCATGGCATTATCTAATCCCGAGGCAGAAAGCTCCTTGATTGTTAGATTCTCCATCGCCATGACTTGTTCTTCGTCCTCCACTTCTTCCTTCTCAGATTCGGCCTCAGAACTAGAACTAGGTGGATTAGGTTCTAGTTGCTTCCTCTTTCTTCTCAAAGTTCGTTCAAAATCGTCGTCAAACTCCAAGATATTCTCACGAACAGGGTGAGAACTACGAGTCATACACTTGTACCTAGAACAATGAAGCAAAAGAATTTAGCAACTCTCTTAGAAGCACGGCAAATACACCCAAAACAAGGAATAGGTCACGGCATACAAACAAAAGCAAGCAGATTATGCACGGCAAACACAAAAATAGAAAGAAAGAACAAATACACACACTAGACTCTTGACCTTAAGACACACTTAGACACGACACAAACACAAGGGATTAGCAAGTTTACTAGTCCCCGGCAACGGCGCCAAAATTTGATGCGAAAATTATACGCACACAAATTAAACCCTCTTTTTGACAATTGTAGTATAGATATAAGTAGGGATCGTTCTTAACCGGGGATTAGGAGGGATTGCAAAATCACTTGGAAACTGACTCAAAAACGTAAAATAAAGTTTAAAACACTAAACTAGACTCAAAGAATTCAAAACTAAACACTTAAAACACTAAAACAAACCAAAAGACTCAAACAACACCCAAAACACTCAAAACTGCCTTAAAAACACTTTCTGGGCAGTTTTGAGCACTTTGGTGAATTTGGACGAATTTGTGTAACAAATTGAATCAAAACACTTATAAACACAAACTAAGACACTTTCTAACTAAATTGGAAACTAAAGTAAAGGGGGATTGAGGTTTTGACGAAAATTGAAATAACAAACAAGTTAATAAACTAGGCAGATTGTAAAACGAATTCCTTGAAAACAAGATAATGGATGGATTAGTTAGAGGTCCATTCTCCACACATGACACTTTTGTATATGAATCGATTCTCCAATTGCTTTTCAAACTATGATGCTCAACACCCCAAGTTAACCGTGATGCACTAATTAACCTTCAAATCTTCCTTATGTCAATGAATTGGATGAGATGCATGCGACAATTCAAATCATTCTCCAACGGTCCTCAACATGAATGCATAGAAGAGGTACAGTGAGAGATTATTATGCTCTATGAAAATTATAAATGTTGACGAGGCAATTGTAACTATGAATGCATGAAACTGTTGCCAAGAATTCAATTAACGGGGTTGTGACTAGCAACCTTCACTACTCATGTTTATAAACTTGTGACGATTAGGTGAAACTCGTTTATAAACTAGCATCGAGTTTATGCATGAAGACTAAGTATGCATCCCTAATCAACATACAAAAACAAGTTTTTATTAAACAGATAATTGAATTGCAATCACAACTTAACAAATCACAATTGGAAGAAATCAATTCATATTTCAAACATGTTCATGGCTTCAAACTTTCCCCTAACTAATTAGGGGTTTAGCCACTCATGATTACAGCAAACTTAGAAGATAATAACAAAGTAACCATTGAAATCAAGGAAAGGAAGTACACCTAAAAATTCCAACAACTCAAACTTGAATTGTATGAACGTTTAGGCCTCTTCTCCTCCTCTTTGTTGTTGCGGCACAAGGGGTTTTGATGAGTTTTGGGGGTTATGGATGATGTAGAATGATGTGTTTAGGGTAGGGATGGATGTAGGGGACGGCAAGAAGTGTTTTTGGGCAGAAAATATGAAGAATGGTGAAGTATGGCTGTGTTAGAGAGATGGAATGAATTTCTGGCGTGAATGGTTGTGTATGAGAGATGGTGATCTGATCTAGGGGTTAATATGAGTATATATAGGCACTTAAAACCCTAGGGTAATCAGATGTGGCTGAATAATCAAATGGGAAAGCATGTGGCTGAATGGATTAAAGAGGGAATGATGATGGGATAGCATGTGGGTGACAGCTAGGTTGGTTGGTGGCTGCAATGGTAAAGGGGGAAGTGCATGTGGCTGTAATGGATTAAAGGATGGGAGTGCATGTGGCTGCAATGGATTAAAGAATGGGAGTGCATGTGTTGGCTGAATTATTTGTTGGGAAACATGTGGCTGCCAACTAGGGTGAATGATTAAGTTGGAATGGAAGAATGTGGCTGCAATGATGAAGTGGGATGGCTGAAAATGGGATGGATTTGCCACAGCATAGAATGTGTTTTGTGGTTTAAAATAGGAAACAAGGCCCTTCCTTGCATGGCAAGGAAGGGAAACACCAAGGGACACACGGCAAGGGTTTTAATGTTGCAAGGGACATTGTTTTGTGACCTAGAATAGGTAGGAGTCCTTGATATTGCTCAAACATAAGATCTTTAGGTCTTCAATTTCGTCCATTCCTTTTGCTCCAAACATAAGCTATCCATTCCAAGTCCAATTTTGCTCCAAAATGCTCCAAAATGCATCTTTTTGCTTCCTTAGCCATATGAACCTAAAAACACACGAAAATGGCTTAAACTACTAAAACAACTAGGAATTAACAATATAAATGCACGAAAACAAGCTAAGTAAGTCGCCTAAATATGGTCCTATCAATTGGCCCAAGATCAAACATATCCCTGATCTGGAAATGGGGATGCCATCCACCGAAACTGCAACCTCATCACCCTCTTCTTCTTCAGCAGCTTAGTACCATCTTGGTGGGAGCTGCGCTTGCAGAGGTATGTTTAGGAATTTGAATTTAATTTGTTGTCTTCCATACTCTAGTCGCAAGTCAGTTGTTTATGTGTTTTGGTTTGTATCCAGCTTATGTGGTAGACCAAAACGTACCATACAAGTTTTCATGTTTGGAAATTCCCATTTGGGAAGGAGAATCGATTTCATAACAACTCCGAGGATTAAGATGTGTACGTGTTTGAATTTGCAGGACAAGCTTCAAAAGGAAAAATGGTTGCAGAATGATGCCAAGCTTCTCGCAATGCAGGACAAGTTCGTACAGTATTCCGTTCATCTCTATTAGGCAATCATTAGCTCGTAGCTTGAGATGTATTTCATGCATGCTTAACACATATACATCTCAAGCAAAGTACTATTATCAACCAATTATGTTAAAGGCTCTATATGATTGACTTGCAAAGGGATCTGAAGCTGGACGGAAAGCCTTGAGACGACGTGTTTCTGGAATCCTGCATGATGGTGAAACTCAAAGTGTACGCAGCCAGTTGACGAGAGAGACAATGCATTGCATTCTAAATCTATAACCTAAGTTGTTTAGTTTCTATACAATAAGCAGCCTTCCTCCATCTTCCTCCATCTATGTTGGAAGGGAAGACTGCCTGATGAATTTATGATTTAAAGTCATATGTACATACAAATTATTACAAAACAGAATGGTAATAATTCAAACCCGGGTTTCATATTACTTAAGGCACAAGGAATATCTTACGAAAAAATGCATATAACAGGTGTACAGGCAGAGAATCAAATACAACGAATTCCCATTTATGATGAGTAATATCATCACCAATACTACGATTAGTAGTATTGGTATTGTCGTTGAAGGGATCCAACCGAAGAAAAAGACCATCATCATCCTTAACTTGGAGATGATATTGCATGTGTAGCAATCATCTCCGTGACACACCCCAGCCCCGATGTTCAGTGGACATCCCGAGGTGTGCTGGCCATCACTCGGATAGGTGACGAAATCATAATATGCATAAAAACATAATTAAAATTATCAACCAATAAAATCTATCGAAAATTCGGCAGAACTTCAACTAAAATTGGGATATGCCCAAATTTAAAACACTTTGCACATGACCACAAATATTCCAACAAACGCATATAACAGGTATAGGTATGTACAGGTAGAGAATCAAATACAACACAATTCATTGTCGTTAAAGCTTCAAGCTTTAAGCTTAGTCTGTCCATGTTGCACAGAAGGAAGGCCGAAAAGCACAAAACGACAATGACCCATCGTTTCGGAAACTCTTGTAACCACGAAACCTCCGCCACGGACTCCACCTCCAAATCCGCCTTCCCCGAGACGACATCGTTCAGCTCCTTCTCGAACTTATCCACCGATTTAACATCCGAAAACACTTTCCCACTCCTCCGATTACCGCCGCCGCCGCCCGAAACCCGTACGAAACAGCAGTTCTGCCCACGGTTCCGAATCCCCACACGAAACCGAACCGGCGTTTGGGGTCTCGGGTGATCGGCGCCGAAACTTCTCTTAGTGGCCGAAATATCGGGCGGGACGATGTTGGGTTTCGGAGAGGAGTAAAGAAGCGCTCCGTGGTTCATGGTTTCCAGAGCATGAAACTACTCGCTGAGTCGCTGAGTCAGTGTAACGAGTTCCCCAGCTTCGCAGGGAGCGAGACGCATATGCTATAAGGTCGGGGAAGATGCTCGGAGAGAGGAACTGTTGAGGGAGGAATATTTATCTGCACTGGCTGTGGTTAGAACACGTGGTGGTTGCACGGAAGGGACTTGGATTGTTAGGGGTAAGGGTAGGAGGTGGACGGCTTTTTCCGTTTTGTTTTGGGTTGGCGGGTAATTAACTGAAGATTGAATGATAATTGTTATTTAATTCTTTTTCTAAATGGACTGGGCTATGCAAATTTAAAAGTTTTGGGCTTGGTCTTTAAAAGCTAAAGAGGCTGCTCTCGAGAAATCCAATTTAAAATGTTTGGGCTTGGGCCTACTGATCATTAGTAATGTATCAAGCAATTGATTGTGAAAGCTCGTTTTCTTAGTCACATGGTCATCCGTTTTTTAATTTGATATCAATGTTCGATATTAAAACATTGAAAACACATTTATTTGGTCGTCCATGTACAATTCGCATAGTCAAGCAATTAGTGGTGGAAGCTCGTTCTTGGGATAATGGTTGTGTCCTCGTGCCCTTTGTTTCCTCAAGGTTTAAATCGTAGTCGTACTGTTGGTTGCAAAGATGGGCTCACAAACTTCAATTCGAAAGCAGAATCTTGCGTACAATCGGGAATATTCAAATAGCGCTTATCACGTGAAAAGTAGTGAATTTTTGCCCTTAGGCATTACTTCATAACCTTTTTTTGTATATACAATCAGATTGTTTTTCAATACCACAGTAGTGTGCACGTCAAGTGCTATACATGTTAAGGAAAAGAAAGTTAGAGCTATTAAACATTTCCCATCCATCCAAACATATATATAGCAGCAGATCTGTGACATCACATTTTTTACGTGTGCATAATACAAAGAGAGAGATATATATATATATATATATATCTTGTTGTATGCAAGATTCTCTTACAGTGACTCTAAAATCGGTCCGTTCTTTATTTCACGAACGATCTTATTTGAATTTTTTTTTTCTTTATTGTCCCTTTAAAATAACTTTCATAACACTTGTGTCCCTTTGAAATTTGTTCTCTTGGGTCACTCAGCCATCATACCTTGCACAAGAAGATGCCTAAACTGCACATAGTGTCCACAGTTATTATACAAGTAATTGCAATGATGATTATAACGTGGATGGTACCAAAACGCTTTGTAGTTCAGTCATGTCAAGCAATTGGAGTTTCAGATCGAACCCCTTTTTTCTGTTTTTTTCTATAGAAAATGAAGACTTATTGCTAAAGACTCATTCAGTTTTCGACATAAGACTTTTCGTCTTTGATCCCACCACAAAGAAAGAAGAAATATTAAATGAATTACGCAGCCAACAAACATGCATCAACCCCTCACGTTTGTCTTCTTTCCTGCAGTAATTCATCTGATGAGTTCATGGCACAATTTGAAATTAAGTGTTGGGCTTCTAAAAGCTATCTTCTGTAGCAATCCTCAATCGCCTTGTATAACGATTGATCAATGGCTTTCGCGCTACGAGATTATGAGCTTATGGCAGGATGGACGAGCTCGTTATTGATATGATAAAGGATGGGGTAAAGTTCGAGCCTCGGATGACGGGGGATTATAATCATGGAAGCCTTCCGCGAGAGGGCCCTGAAGGAGAATTGGAATAATGAGAGGAAGAAGCCCCCTTAATCATGATAGTACGGCCTGAGATTGGAATGGGCGGAGTGCGTACTTTTTTCAATTTATTTATCTTCAAAGCTTTATTTTATTAAAGTAATATTATGATCATATACTAAAATATAGAGAAGGATATTCAAACTTGAATGCAGAAATGTGAGTACTTATATACTGCTCTAGCCGACTTAACCTTAATCATCTCAACAATCTTAAATGGTTATACAGGTTCTGAAGATATAAACAATACGCGTTTAGAACAATCACATAGTTGTTAATTCATGATTATGATCCTAAATTCTGATTACACCACAATGAGAAAACAAGTGTCTTCACCAAATGAGGATAACACACACACACACACATATATATATATAGCCTCACTCACACTATATCATGATATGATAGTTTATTTCAAAGCATGATTAACAAATAAAATGGTGGCCAATTAAAGCTGTGCCCTGTCCAAGTGACATCACATTATCACAGTACACATACATGGTCACCACCAAATGTAGAAATAAATAAGTAGAAGAATACACACCATGATTACCCACTAATCTAAAAGCAAATCGATGTCGGCAGCTTTCTCCTACTGACTGGGGCAAAGGAGAAAAGAAATAATACCTTATCAGTACAGATAAAAGATTTTCTTGGTGTGAAAATGAAAGCCTTACCAAAAGAGAAAAGCACCACAGCAGATGCTTCTTTTACTTCTTTTTCTTCCCCTTTAGTCTGCTGTGTTTTCACTTCATCGAGTCAACAATATCAAAGTCAAGTCAAGCGCACTTGTTGGCCAATTCTTTTTTAATAGTTCGAGACTACTGAGTAGTTTGGACAATGAATCTTGAATCTAAGATGAATTCACTGTAAGAGTTTGAACAATGAAAATTGTTTAAAAAGTCGGATTAGTGATAGGTTTTAGAAAGAGTTGTGATCTCAATTAGATTCAAGAAAGAATTTCAACTTTCTTTGGAGAGAAAAGTCTTTTTCTTCCAGTACCGGATCATATTCCAGTGCGTTCAGAGATCCTATTGTATCTAAGAATTCTTGTGGTTCGGAGGATCTTGCTACATGAGAACCAAGAAAGGAGAACTGTATAAAGCAAGTTAACTTATGCATTATGTGTAAAGGTTTACAAAAGTATATAAGGTGAGAAAAATTGTGTCATCCATCTATTGTCAATTAGTTTTTGAAAGGTGTAACCTCAATTTTTTTTTCAAATTTTCATAAAATTGAGGCTAAACATAGACCAATCGAAAATGTAATTTCCACTCTAAAAATCCCACAAATTAGTGTGATAAATTTTGTCCATAATTTCCCATCAACCTAGGGTCATTAGGTTAATTATGTGCCATTATTGGCTCATATTATAAGATAGGAGTGGGGTGTGTACCACTGTACTACCACAGACAAGGAGATTTCAACGCAATATTTTTCATCAGCCAAAGACGAATCATATTGGCCTACCAAAAACGAAAGCTACTACTAGACTTGTTCGTCAAGTGGGCCATGTGGCCCACATTAAACTATTATAAGGGTTGTAGAATCATGGAATCATAGAGCCCACAATGAAATAATGAAGACCGAGGCATATAGAAGAATCATAGGGGATAAATAAACCAATATATCACGAGATGTAGATTTCTACTTTGTTTGATGAATCCATCGAAATCCATTCAGTTTTTTTTAGTTAGGAGAATTATTTTTAAAATGATTGAAATCGCTTTTAGAGAAAATATTTTTGGGTTCTAAAAACATTTGAAGTGTTTTTCCATAATTCACTTACGTTTTTACAAAGGATTGGTTCCAAAACATTTTCATCAATAGCGTTTTCAGTTATTTTAAAAACACTTTCAAACAAATAGTAGCTGATGCTTCTTCCAAGAAACATTTTAAGTGTTTTCTTAGATTTCATTTGCGTTTTTACTAAGAATTTGTCTAAAAAAAATTTCACCAAAAATATTTTCAGTCATTATTTTAAAGCACTTCTAAACAAACCTTAAAACTTCACTTCAACTTTTATCTATGAGGGTTCCCAACTGCTAATCTGCTCTGCTTTTGTTACAAATTACTTGATGGACTAAGGTCTTTTTCTTCCTCTTTTCAGAGGATGGTCAAGAGCCAAACTCTTACGTAGAGGTAAGTAATAAACGGACGAAGCAACAGTGAGTCATCACAGCTATACTATTGTATACACATCAATACAGTGTGACACTATTCAGCTATGTGCGTACGTAGCTTATCGTGCATGTTTGGAACCAACTAGTGAAGAACTCGTACCATCATGGAAAATGTTTTTTGAGTGGTAAGATGAAGATTGTAATGCAGTTACGAAGTATTACGAATTCACATTTTATAATATAAGTAGATGAGAAATTTTGTATTTTAGAGAATGATATAAAACATGTCTTAAGATCTATATGAATTGTAACCCTAGATTGCTCAATGCTCATGATATTCACAAAATGTTTCTGAGACTGTTAATTTCCCTAAGTTGAATCAAATTAGGGAAATAATACTTTAACATTTGATAACGTGGAGGTAGCTAGAGATACCGATTCCTGCTGATAACGAAAAAGTAAACAGAGGCATATATGTCTCCAAAATGCATGGCCACAGCACTCGAAAAATTGTAAAGTAGAATCGATTACGTACAGCAACCAATTTAACCCCTCGAAGTTTGGTTTCACTAACTTAATTTTACAAATTAAATTAGTTTCATGCATGTATTGTTGGAGAGATTTTTTAGTGTGTCACGAATACGACAGTCTGGTATACTACATACATATTATAATACAAGTGGTTGAATACTTTAAAAAAAAAAATTTAACAAATTTTTAACGTTCAAGTATCTAACCATTTGTACATGACACTTGGTGTATTAACACATGTTTCCTACATACTGAATTTTTTTTGTACTCTTGGGGGTCCTCCACACACAGTGTCATCTTAAATAAATGGAATTTTGTCGCATTACTCCTTTTCTTTAGTCATAAAAAATAAAAACCTACAATTTTAGACAAAATCATGTGTCATATTTGTTCATATCCTTCAATGAAAAAACAAACTAAACGGCAAGAGCAGGCCTTGGATTCTTTTTGAGAAATGGCCGCATGATAAACCCCATTTATCTAATTGTTGGTTTTATGTATCAAAAAATTGTTTAATTAAAAGGAAAACTAATGAAAAAGTTTGAAAATTTTGAATTTTAACGATAAGGACAAAATAAATGATAAATTGAATAGTACAGGATTGACTTTTTAGTATAAAAATGTGATTTTTCGTTAAAATGAACAATACCAAGAACTTTTCGTTAAAATTCTCTTAATTAAATGGGTTGGCGCTTTTGTGGGAGAGCCTTGCACGTGTGGAACCACATCCATTCCGTAGTATCGCATCTAGGAGTTTGTTCTTGATCAATTTATTAATTTCTTCTTTAATTTCCAAGTAGATATATGTATTGGTAATTTGGTACGTGATCGTGAATAATGATGAGCTTAAGGAACTCCACATGCCAATCTCAGTTTCCCTCAATTAATACCAAGAACTTTTCGTTAAAATTCTCTTAATTAAATGGGTTGGCGCTTTTGTGGGAGAGCCTTGCACGTGTGGAACCACATCCATTCCGTAGTATCGCATCTAGGAGTTTGTTCTTGATCAATTTATTAATTTCTTCTTTAATTTCCAAGTAGATATATGTATTGGTAATTTGGTACGTGATCGTGAATAATGATGAGCTTAAGGAACTCCACATGCCAGTCTCAGTTTCCCTCAATTAATTGTTGACAATGATGAAGCACTTTGGATTGTCGATCATTGAGGTGATTAATTAGTTTTGATTAGGTATTTAATTCATGATCGAGAAGTGCATGCGTAAGGGGTTTTCGTATTTGATATAATGATTTACTTATGTTAAGACGTGTGAAAATTTTGAATCAAACTCGTTATTCATAAAAATTAAACTTAAAATTTTCACTTCATAAATACTAATATACCGTAGTGATAAGTGATTGTTTTTTAATTCATAGTTTTTATTAAAAGGAAATTGTAATGGCAAAGCTCAAGCAGACGAGAGATTTTTCAGTGTGACCGGTACACGAGATGGTATACCACATGTCATTATACAAATGGTGGGATATATGTGTTAAAAAGTTAATAACTTAAAAAATAAAAAATTTCACCACTTCTATAAAGATATATGATGTACCATCCGTATTCCCATCACAAAGAAAATTTTCCCCTAGCAGATGTTTTGTATGTCTCAAATATGTAAGGGAACGCTATGGTTAAAGTTGCGACAGAAAAAGTAAGATCCATGTGATGCATGCAGAGTGTTTCAAGTTCATGTATCATGTTCAAGCCAAACAAAAGCACGCTTCAAGTGAAACCGTAAAAAGTACAAGAAATAAAAAACAATCCTAGCTACGTCATCTGGAACTCTATTTTGATCTTATTTTATCTGTAACTCAAAAGTCATCGCTTTACTTCCTAAAACTCAAAATTCGTTACACTTTATTTGTGAACTCTCTCTTCTCCCTGAAATTTCGCCTCCTAAAATACATGTGGTGCCCAATACCCAATAAGACTATATCAACAATAAATTTGATTATAAATCTCTATTATGATATATACATAATAAGTTTACTCAAATACGTCTAGGTTCCCACCTAGGCGTTAGATGATATATAATAAATTTACTCAAATCTGCTTAGGTTCAGTTCACTTCCCTACTAGCTCCTAACGTCTTTTAGAACCTTCAACCTTGATTATGAATGACATTAATATTGCTTACTATCTGAAAGGATTTGATTGTCTACAATTTTTTGGGACCTTTTACAATTTTAAATTCCGCCCCTCATTCCGATTATTTCTGGCTTCGTCACTGGGTGCATCCCTTATACATATGATGCATGATAAATTCCCTTCAATGGAAGACTGTTAATTTCAGTCAAAAGTATGTTATACAGTAATGATATGTAAAATAAAAATAAAAAATTAATTCCTCGACGTAAGATATTCTCACTACCTCCCTATCATCTAAGAGAAACGAGATATAGAGATAGCTCTAGAGGCAGACAGAGAGATACCATGAAGTTGCCTTCCACCTACTCTTTCTCTCTTTTAGCTTTATTCTTCTTCACCTGCTCCCGTGTCCCACCTCCTCCCCCTCTCTATCTCCTTCCCCCTTCATGATCATCTACTCCTCTCTCCTCCTCCTCCTTCCATAATTTCCTAACCACCAATCATCTCTCTCTCTCTCTCTCTCTCTCTCTCTCTCTCTCTCTCTCTCTCTCTCCATCTTCATGCATACCCTATAGCTATCGACATCTACTATACACTCATTTTCCAAAACCCTAATGGCCAACATATCAACACTCTTCAACAAGTTCCTCTCTCTCCTTCTCCTCCTCCTCCACCTCGGCTGCTTCTCTATCACCGCCACCACCAATCACCAAACAAAGCATCATCACCGCCGTAAACTCCTTAAACCCACCACCCTAAAACCCCAAAAAGCCCTTTCCACCTCCTGGTCCTATCTCAAACGCATCTTCACCTCCAAATCCTGCAAAATCACCTGCACCAACATCATCCAATCCCACCTCTCCACTCCACCCCGCTCCTCCAGCCATTCCATCGTCTCCCTCGTCCTACCCGACCCAGACACCAAATACCCACCTGGGTCATTCCCCGAATCCGGTATCTCGGCCGGTTCCCACCAATTCTTCCCTCTCCGAAACGATATCTTCCCCTGTACCGCCTGCGGCGAAATCTTCCCGAAACCCGAGACTCTCGACCACCACCAGGCAATCCACCACGCCGTTTCAGAGCTCCATGACGGAGACTCGGGCAAAAACATCGTCCAAATCATATTCAAAACCGGTTGGACCGATACGCGAAAAGCCCCCGAAATTCACCGGATCCTGAAGATCCACAACAGCGGTAAAATCCTGTCGAGGTTCGAGGAGTACAGAGAGCTGGTCAAGTCGAAGGCGGCGCGAAACGGCGCTTGCCGGAGGCGGGACGAGCGCTGCATTGCCGACGGCAACGAGCTTCTCCGATTTCACTGCTCCACTTTCGTCTGCGATTTGGGACTCAACGGGAATTCTGGGATTTGTAATCACGAGTACTGCAGTATTTGCGGGATTATTAAATCTGGATTCTCGCCCAAGTTGGACGGAATTTCCACTTTGTCGAGTAGCTCCAGGGCACACGTGGCGATTCCGGAGGATATCGAGGAGGACTTTAAGTTCATGAACGTGAAGCGGGCTATGCTGGTCTGCCGGGTCGTGGCGGGTCGGGTCGGGTGTGACTCGGAGGAGGATATTGATGACGTGGACAAAGAGGGCGGTGGATTCGACTCGGTCGTGGGACGAGGAGGCAGCGGGGTACACTCGAGGGTCGACGAGGAGGAGCTTTTGGTGTATAACCCGAGGGCTGTGCTTCCTTGTTTTGTGATTATATATACTGTGTGATAGTGTGACAATTTGAGCGTTTGATGCATGTAATATGAACTTGTAGTACTACTTATTGTAGAGCGAGGATTGTGATTTTTTGGTGATGTGTGGTGGTGATGGTGTTTGATCCACTCCAGGTTTTTGCTTAGCCTGTGACCAAAAACATGTCACAGCCCTAATCCTCAATTTCTATTTCCCATCTTCTTCTTATTAATTTACTAATTTAGGTATGTGGATATTTATTTTTTGGTATGTAATTATATATAAATAGGATGATGAATTGTTGATGTTAATTGTTAGTGTCTTAGTGTGGACTGTGTAGGTTGAGCTCCAACCCTTTGTGGCCTTGTCGGTTTCTTGTTCTATCCCATTTAACATGTGATAGTTGGCATGGATTTATTGGTAATTGGTGCATCCTGCCATGTGAATTTGTATGCTAATTAGCAAAGCCTCACTTGAGAGTGGGATTTTTGTCCCATTTTAGTGTTTTTTTTTTTTTTTTTTTCTTTCAGTGTTAGGGTACGGTGTAAACTTTCACTTCTAATTGTTTTCATTGAATTAAAGTGATCCTGCCAGTTGCAAGTACCATACGGTGTAGTAAATATTTTTCTCTACTTGAGAGTGAGAAGGTTTTATGTTCGATCGACCTACATAGACAGAGAGTTTGGTATTTAATTATATGTTATAGTTGATTTATTATGTAGCTTAACCTGAATCTCCCACTTCTTAGATTAAAATATAGTTGAACAAAGATAGAAGGTGATTTTGGCAATTTACTAAAGGGATTTGTGCAGCTCTTAAAGGGTTCGTTTAAGAATGATTTTGGAGGGTTGGAATCACTTCTAGAAAGAAGCACATGAGAGGTTATTTCCCGTAAAAGTACTTTAAAATTTTACTTTAAATAATTTTATGGAAAAGCGCATAAGAAGCATTTCTCTAAAAATCATATAGTTGTGAGTTAGCGACATTATTGGGTGTTTACAGACGTACAGTCTTACCCTTCTAAAGTTCTTATTTCAAGGATTTGTGAGGACCAAATAATATTAGTCACAAGATTATCTTAGTTTAAATCTAAAGATTTAAAATATTTGACAACTTAATAAAGCAAAACCAACTAACAATCCATGAATCATTAGAAAACTCATTTTCTTGTTTTGCTTTATTAAGTTGTCAAAACTTTAAGCATTTGAACCTAAACTCTTAAAATGAGGACCTTATGAGAGTAGAGCTCATAGAAGCAAGGTGTTGAGAGACAAAACTAGAGTGCATACAACATTTTTGCTACCAAAAACCGAAGATATCCACAGAAGGACGAAGGTGGGCTTGTGAATTTACCTTATAAAAGGCCTAGATAGAGATACGTAGGTGGCAAATTGGGGTGCCCTCTTATAGTGTCACCGAACTATACATCTGTTTACGTAGCATCCTTTGTTACGAAGCATTCATAGTTAAAAGAAAATATGTGAAAGATGGAAGGACGGGGAAAATAGTATACGAATTGTGAAAATATAAAAGACGAGTCTTGGTGCAATGAAAAAGTTGATTTTTTGTGCTATGAATATAATTATCAAGATTATAATTTCTATATCTTCTCTAATAATCCAACGATCACAAGAAATCTCATCCTGAATTCTTGATTTTTGTACAATTTTGAACAAACCATTGAAATTTGAGAAAATCCAACTTTGTTGAAACCTGAACTTTTTATTGGAGAAATTTTCATTGTGCCGGAATACGGGTGGTACACTACGTATCATTATATAAGTAAAGGAAAATTTTATTATTTTTCAAGTTGTTAATTTTTTAACACAAATATTTCACCACTTGTATAGTAATATGCAGTGTACCACTCCATTTTCTGGACACACTAAAAAATCTCTCATTTTATTGATTGAAACGTTTAGAAAAAAATGTTGAAGTAAGACTATAGAAAATCAAACTACAACAAAGAGTTAACAAAAAAATTACCGTAATTCAATTATAGTCCCCTCCTCAGATGGCTTCATACTGTTAAATGTTAATCCATATAACAACCGCACCAAAAGCATTCGTTTGAAATCCTTAGCAAATTAACCACAGCAAGTGGCCTAGTGACAAGGGTGCGGACTGCAACTCCTTAATAAACAAAAAAATGTGGGAGGTTCCAAGTTCGATACTCCGAGTTGATGAGTCTGATTGTCTGTAGCCATAGGCAGAGTGAAAACACGTGGTATATCATCCATGTTCCCATCACAACTGAAAATTTCTAAAAACCCAGTTCATCACTACCTTGTTCTCCAAGCCACGTTCATACCTGAACATCAAACGCTCAAAAAGGCTAAGTTAATTTGAAGGTTTCGGGCAAGTTTGATGAGCTTCCGAGTCCGACTAGGATTATTCATGCATGTTTCCTTCCTCCGTGAGGTAGATTTTTGCTCTCTATATAAACTCCACTCCTTGTCATAACTTCATGCACTATTGCAATTTCCTCTGTGTCTCTCTCTTGCAAGCACTATTTGCAGTATAGCAATAGCTAATGGCGCCTAACATTAGTTTTCAAGTCCGCAGGTTTCAGGAAGTTACGTTATGTCATCGTCCCCCGCCTCAAATGCCTCGCCGGTCGCATCTTGACTAAAACCACTGCCACATGGTCCCCTGCCGCTGCCGCTGCTGCCGCGACCAGTAGAGAAAAATCCCACAAGGCCCTCTCATGCACCGAACCCATCGATCTTCCCTCCCCGCCCATAAATTTCTCCCACCCTAGACTTTCTCCACACTTTGGACCCCAAAAAATCCACCCCTGAAACTCGTCTCGATCTTCAAACCCTGAATCCGATACTTCAGTCTTTTCCCAACTCTCTCACCTAAAATCCGAAACTGTTCTAATCTTCCCTGTACATCCTGCCATTGCACTGAAACTTTCTCGAATTCCAGTCTCCTTGAAAAACACAAATCTGTCTAGCACGCCGTTTTGGTGCTCACCGGCATCAACGAGGGCACCGTCGCAAGATATTCGAAGACCACAAATGGACCGACACTTTGAAAGAACCCAAAATTCACCGAATTTTAGAGATCAATCATAGCGCCGAAATGCTAATGAGATATGACAAGTACCTACTTTCGGTCAGAAAGACAAGATGCGGACTACCTACACCTGGACAGAAAGACCCTATGAAGCTTCACTGTTCCCTAGGATGAGCTTTGAGCCTTTCCTGCGCAGCTTAGGTGGAAGGCGAATAAGGCCCCGCCTAGGGCTGCATTCTTCCTTAATCACTTGTCGTGCATGTTTTTTTATTTATTTCATGCTAAGAAAATTATTAAACTCTAATTTTGGTATATGCTTTCCTACCTATAGTGTCAATTGGAGTAGTCTGTAATGGATTCTATAAGCCTTTTTTGGGGTAAATTTTTGCTTATTAATATTCTGCATTATGAAAACTATCTGTTCTGTATTTTTTTTCCAATTTAATTATATTATATCTTTCTTTTTGTACCATGCATAAACTATTAGATTTAATTTTGTAACGTCATATAAACTAGGGTATTTTAATTTGCACTCCACCAAACTATTTTGTTGGGAAGTATGAGAACGTGCATGATACACGATGAACAATCTCGTGAGTTTGGTGCTAGTGCCCTTAGTGAGATCAAGCAACTGAAATCGAAGGTTGGTGGTATTGGCGATGGAAACTTGAGAGAAGTGATCATGGAGGCAGTCCGAAGTAGCTTTTCACAAAGTTTTGTTGACGACGAGAGAGAGAATTGCCTCGGACATGGTGGAGGTGATATAAATACAGACCAATTGGTCAGCCTGGAACCAAGTAACGAACGATGGATTAGGTTTGGCTGGCCAAGTTTGGCGACGAGGGCGTTAGCAGGCCCAGCAACGTACTCAACCATTTAATGTAGTTGGGCTTAGTGAGCTTGAGAAAGTGGGCGACGTTGGAAACCGAAAAAAGAAGGGTCGAAGGTGGAGGAAGCAACAACGACAGCAGCAGAAGCCATGGAGGAAATAAGAATCTTTAGGTTTTCAGGGAAGAGAGAAGAAGGTTAGGGTTTTGAGTTATAGAGAAATCTAGACGAGTGATACCATGTAGAATTGGTAAATTGGATGATTGTACGGATCTAGAGGCTTACACTTGGATACACATTCGTGACTTGGCATACAAGAGATATATGTGGGAAAATGATCATCTCCGGATTCACTTTGTGGGGTTCTTAGGGATTTCCACATTTTAACCGTTTATTGTACATCGTGTGGTCAGTTTTCTTCAGATACAATTTGTGTTTAATTTTAAATAAAAAAAAAGTTAAATAATTTCTGATCGCACGATACATGATGAACGGTTAAAATATGCGAATCCCTAGGATTCCCACAAAGTGGATCTGGAATCCAATTCCGGGCCTTTACAAGAAACCAAAGCCCACATGACTAATAAATTAAACCTAGCCCAGTATGTAGAAAAATCCTAACCGATTCCCGTACTCTAAGAATGACATATGGACAACAAGTTAGCTGATATATTAATGGTTGAACAATGACATAGTTATAACCTATAGATAACGATATCATAATCAAGGGAAGGAGAAGATTTGAACTCAAAACGCAATCAATTGAAAAGTAAGATCCTAACTACTAAAGCAACTCACCACTTGCATGTTGAAGATACTCTAACCGTCTCCTCAAAACTCGGTACCGTCGGACAGAAATGAAAATAAAAATTCTCATGGTGGGCTTGGTTGTGATAAAGATTTCATGCCTGGTGGCCTTCGTTGAGAAATCTCTTTCAATATTCTGAACTCTGCTCCAAACCCAGATCACAAAATAGTCCATAAGCCCCAAAATACATCCACAATTTCCGCGCAAAAAGCAGACCGTTTGAAATCCCACGCGAAACCCAAAAGTGATTGCTTTCCAAATTGCGGATTCCGGCGTCCCTGATTCGATTCACAGAAGAGAAGAAGAAGAACCAGTTCGCCTTCATTGACCTTCTTCGTAATGTTCTACAGAGAGAGAGAGAGAGAGAGAGAGAGAGAGAGAGAGATGGAGGAAGATGATTCGCACAAGGGTTTGACTTTGGGTGCATATGGTAGAGTTCCTCATTCCCAAATATCATTCAATTTCTGTGGTAGTCGCCTGGAATCTCGCCCTCCCACTCTGTTCCTTCCTTTCTTAATGCTCACTTACTCTCTCTCTCTCTCTCTCTCTCTCTCTCTCCCCCAGACAGTACTGCCACACTTGACTCAGATCCACACCTAATCACCTTTGCTCTTAAAAAAGATGAGTTTTCACGGATTCACGTTTTCTTCATGATTTTTTCGTTACCCAAGCGTTTGATATATCTCCCTTTTCTACTTTCACTAAGATATTCCTGTACATTTGTCCTCTGTTGTACATTTCCAGAGTTTGAAAGACTGAATAAAAAAAAGCGCGAAGGGTTTAATTGGTAAGAACACTTGTACCTGTGAGTACAAAAGATACGATTTTTAGCTTCAGAAAGTGAAAATTTGAGCCTAGTTTGCAATTGGGTTGTTGATTTTTTTTTTTCTTTCACTTTTGCAGGTTGGTGATATGTCATCTAATTTCAAGTTGGATGCAGCAAAAGGCCATGATAGTGAGGACCTAGAAGTTGGCTCTATCAATGAAGGAGTCCATTTGATTCTTCCAGAACGAAGAGCTGTGACATTGACTGACAGGTAGACTCCTTAATTACTCTTACCTTTTGATGATCGAAGGCTTTGAATCTCCACAACAAATTTGTTTTTTGTTTTGTTTTTGTACTTATTTAAGTTGAAGAAGTAACTTTGATGAACACTATGAATTTTTGTTAATGGTGGCCACGTTTATCCCATGAGTCGTCTTAGAATAATGACAATTTCTTGCTGTATTCATGTGTTGATGTTGTATTGTAGAATGAGCTGAGCATTTAGAATATGGTTGCTTTGTGGTTATATCGACACATTGTTAATTTGGCGCATTGTCCCCTTTTTTTGGGTCCTTTCTTTAAAGTAGGTTGTTTAGAGGGAGTCGAGGAGGGCACGGTGAGATTGTCTCTATTCCAATCGGTGGAGATGAAAAGCATGAACATAGGTCAGCAAGGAAATCTGGACCACTGTTGTCTGGAACAGCTTATTGCATTTCTTCTTGCAGTATGATATTGCTGAACAAAGTTGTTCTGTCCGGTTATAACTTCAATGCAGGCGTATCGTTGATGTTTTATCAAGTCTGTATTGTAATGCCCTTCCAAACGACTTTCTTTTGAATAAGGACGAAACATGTACAAGGGTTTCGATTTTTCTAGGCTGATAATTGATCCCTCGTCACTAATTTGATGATCATTTCTTTAATTCTTTGCAATTCCTTTAATTTAGGCAGTCATAGCGAAAACTTATTTCTTCTGCACGCTTCTCTGCAGAATTAAGTACAATAATTGTTGTCCTCTTGGGCTTTTCTGGAGTTGTTACAGTGGAAAAGCTGAATTGGAAACTGGTTAGGGTCTGGATCCCTGTCAATGTAATCTTCATTGGCATGCTTGTATCAGGCATGTATAGGTGAGTTGTAGGCCTACATATTTTGGGGCCTTTTATTTTCGTTTTGGTTTGGAGCTTACTGTTCTGACCTGCGGTAAATTGAACAACGACAACTTGTGAAGAGAATATTAATTATAACATCTAAATATACACTTCTCTTCATGTACAAACCTTTGACGTACTGTATTTCATTTGTTTTTCCTTTCAGTTTGAAGTATGTAAATATTGCAATGGTGACCATTCTGAATTTTGTGACAAATATTTTAGCAGCACTTGGAGAATTTAGTTCCGGAAACATCGGAATCAGAAAGTGTGGACTGCCATGTTTATGATGGTAATCAACTCTACACTTACCATGTTGCAGGAAACTGCCAGCGTTTTGATTCCCATATCATGTTCATTGCTCTGTAGATGAAATATAATTACTTGTTTCTTCCCCCCTAAATTTTTTTTTACAGTGAAGTTTGAAAGAGTACTATCGCTTCCGTATGTATTGCAGATTATCTCTTCTATCAGCAGCGGCATTACAGATATCTCCTTTGGCACAGTAGGTTACGCATGGCTGCTTTCGAATTGCGTACAAACAGCAAGCTACTCAGTAAGTAGCGGTTATTAAGTTTGGGATATTTGTAAATTCCAGTTTGTTTGGGAGACCTGTAACTTTATATTTGAATTACATAGGTCATTTTATAATTATAATTTGTGCAAATATTATCTCTTTGTGACAGCTCACTCTACAGCGAGTCATGGATGAGGAAAAAAAGTACACAAGATCTGAATCCCTCAACGAAGTATCAATGGTCGTGCTGAATAATTTGGTATCTCTACCTTTTGCTGCCTTCTTGATTATTCTGTTTGATGAATGGGAATATATAATGAACGTGTAAGCGTATCTCCCTAATTCAAGGTTTGACATAACTTCGCGCCCTTTTCTTTTTGAGAACATGTTAACTTCAGTTCTACTTACTCTTTTGGCTTCGATATGCAGAGATGTGATCAAATTGCCAATGTTTTGGGTTGTTGCAACAGCTAGTGGATTGCTTGGACTTGCCATCAGCTTCACCTCCATGTGGTTTTTACATCAAACTGGCCCAACCATGTATAGGTAATATCGATGTATACTTTAGCTCAACATGAAAACTTCTTATGAGTATCTATACAGGAACTAAAGATACTCTTCTGCTTTGCAGTCTCGTTGGTTCCTTAAACAAGAGTCCGATCTCGCTTGCGGGTTTAGTCCTGTTCAAGGTGCCCCTTAGCCTACCAAACCTCTTCAGTATACTATTTGGTAATCAACACAATCAACAATGAAGACATTGAAATACTAACGTGATTTTGTGGGGTTTTATTCTCATCTTAGTAACTTTTGTTTGTCCCAGGTTTATTTGCCGGAATATTCTTTGCCAGGGCCATAATGTCCTGATCCGGACCGCTCCTATTAGGAATGAAATGAAGGAACTGACTCGCGCTCAGATTGAAAAAACTGGCTGCACATAACAGTTTCTAGGCTTAAGTTGTTCTTGGTTTTGCTTTATTTTTTCGGTGGGAAGTCTTTTCCTTTCTTGTTGAAGAAGGCAAAGATTTTATTCCTGCAAACATACTGCATCAATGAGTTACAGGAGTTGGAAATTGCAGCTCCATTTACATTTACTAGCGGCCAAGAAAAATCACAAGCCAGTGGGCATACTTCCAATTTATTTTTCCAAATGTAATACTTGTAGCTAAAGTTTTGTTGATGAAGTATTAACATTCTTTTTTGGTTGAATGATCTTATCTACTTTAAGTCTTCTAAATCAAAATAGATACTTTTTGTTTATTAATAATTGTTTCTTTATAGATTTGAAGTCGGGATCTCCTCCAACAAAGCGGAAAATGAATGTCGCTAGGCCAATTACCCTAAATACAAAGAATTCACTTCTTAAAAGATGGTATTACCTTCAGGAGACCTTTTAATGTTTGTTTTGCGGACGTAGCTGTATTGACTAGAACCGGTGTGCTTCTCGTCATGCACTCAAGTTCATGTTCCTTCTTCTTTCAGAGAACAGACTAGTTAAAGTTCAATATCGCTTTTGGACAAAAAATAATAATAATAAATTGAAACATTGCTGGCATAAAATTTAGATTTTAGGTAATCACTCATAGATATTAATTACCAATATTTCAATTTTTATAACTTCTTCATCTACTCCAGTAACGGAAATATGTAGTGACCAGGGCTTGAGATAATGTTCCAAAAGTTTTAAATCGATAAATTGAGCTTAATATTTTCTTTGAAATTTCTCGTGTCAAAATTCTCAACCCTACGTCTCTTTAAGTCAAAGTCATCCATAAGAATGAGAAAAATTTTAGTGTGTCATGAACGTGACCTGGTACAAATGTCATAATACAAGAAATTGAATACTTGAAAAAAATAAAAATTTCAACCACTTATATTATAAAATTTGGTGTATCAGGTCATGTTCCTAGCACACTCAAAAAATTGCTCCATAAAAATAAACATCTATGTAACCAAAAAAAAAATTGAAACCAAATATATAAAATAAAATTATAATGAGGGAGATTAATATGAAAGAAAATGGAATATGTACAATTGGCTAAGCATTCATACAAAGCAATAAAACTGGGGCTTAAAGTTTGGCCAGAATTCCTCTTCCTAATTAATTATAATTAATTCATAATTAACTCAGACAGTCAAAACATTTTTCAATATTTTATGTCCCTCATTTTTTTATGGTATCAAATGGTCCAAAACACCCTCTCATTTCATTATGTGCCATGAGCTAAGAGTGTAGATATGGGGGCAATTATGTCTTTCCGTCATAATGGCGCCAAAGTGATTAACAGTTGGAAGCTGCCCAAATCATTACCTGAGGGTTAGTCCAAAATTTAAAAAATCTTGTAATAAAAAGTATTTTTAATAATTGTGGATTTTATAACCAACGCACTAATCTCTTTCCAGCTCTTTCTACTTTCTACAAGAAGGGAAGCTCAGGAGTCACAGCCAAAGACATTTTGAACCGTTAGATGCATCTCCGCATCAACGGTCCTTGTGACATGTGGCTCTTTACTAGGCTGAGTACATGCTAATTGTCAAGCTCTCGTTACAAGGTTGTTCTCTCTGTGTCTCTCTTTCTGACTCTAAGAAGTAAGCACAAACTGAAAACAAGAAAAACCCCTTAGAAAAGCTTACCAAAATTGAACCCTAAATTAATATCCTGAATTTCTTTCTTTCCTCTTGCATTTTCTCAGTCTTAATTTTCAAATGTCTCTTTTCATGGAGGGAGGTAGAGGAGGAGGAGGCGGAGGAGGTGGTGGTGATGGTGATGGTGATTATGGTGTTTATGGATTTACAAACAACACACAAGATCCTCCCCAGCATCACAGTATATATAAAACAGGTCCTCCATTGACAGCCATAGATAGGTTCTTGTGGGGAAGTCATCAAAGCCAAAACAATGCAAGCAACATAGATCATCAGAAGGTGGTTTTCTCAAATGAGTTGAGTGGTTTTGCTTCTTTTTGCGGTGGTGGTGGTGCAATATTTGGCCATGAGGCAGAAGCTTCTTGGCCTAATAATTATAGTATCACTAATCATCTCCAAGAGCCAAGCTTTGTGGATGAACTTTTTCTTGAACAAGGAGATGCCTTGATGATGAGTTGGGTTCAAGAGCAAAACCCTAATACCACAGGTGGTTTCGGAGAAGAAGGAAGGGTTTCTGAAAGAAGTTGTAAAGCGGTCGGAAAGAGATCTAAAAAAGGTTTAACTGCTGCTACTTTAATAAAGGGACAGTGGACTGCTGAAGAAGACAGGTAAGAATATATATAGATATATATATATATATATCTCTGTAACAAGAAACCGTGTGATGGTTCTCTTAATTTGCCCTTTTTTTTCTTAAAGCTTGTGGATTTTTTGTATTTCAAAGTCGATCGATCATCAAACAATGTTGCATGTAAAATTATTTGGGTTTTTTCTTATAGTTTATCGATTTTTCATGTTTCGTTGTTGATAGATCGATTTTTTGAAGCCATCAAATAATATTTCAGGTAAACTTGAATGGGTTTTCTTTTTTCTTTTGTTTGGCTTTGTTTTCGTATGGTGAAATTTTCAGGAAGTTGATCAGGCTGGTGCAGCAATGTGGAGAGAGAAAATGGGCACAGATTGCTGAGAAGTTGGTGGGTAGGGCTGGCAAGCAGTGTAGAGAAAGATGGCACAATCATTTGCGCCCTGATATCAAGGTGATTTGTTCTTAGATCTCTATAAACCAAGAACAAAAATTTCCTGCTTGGATACATTTTTAGATTTGTACAATTAATTAGCTACAAGTTAGAATTTCACCATAAAAAAGTATCCAAATTTTGCTATATTTTTGCCTGGATTGTGATACATGGCAAAGATATAGCTAAAAGTCAAAGGCGCAAATTTAGATTGTGAAGGATCTATTTGTGGATCTCATAGATCTCCTCTCTTTCCGTTTGGGGATTCAAATTTCGTTGTCAAAACCCTAGTTCTAGCTCAAGAACATTGAAGCATCTCATCTTCCGTTTAGAAGTAAACATTTTTGTAAAGGTTTATTTTGCATAGGTTTTTTGTAATCAAATTTCATTTTTAAAATATTTAGGGTTCGTAAGTGGAGGATTGTCTTGGTAGATAGGGTGTTCATCTCCATCCCATCGAACCCTCCCCCCTCTCTTTCGTCACTTACATAGATTTATCGGGTGTTGATAAAAATGAAAATGTTTTATAAGGTTAATTATTTGGATTAAAAATAAGAATTCATTGGCTTTTCTCTTGTAGTACATAATTTTATGTTCCATATTTTTTTTCTTGGTGAAATTTTATTTTTCAGAAAGATGGCTGGACTGAAGAGGAAGAGAGGGTACTTGTTGATGCTCATGCTAAAGTTGGAAACCGTTGGGCAGAGATTGCGAAACGCATTCCGGGAAGAACCGAAAACGCCATTAAAAACCATTGGAATGCAACAAAAAGGAGGCAGACTTCAAAGAGAAAGAACAAGCAACCTGAAGGCAACAATGGAAACCACAAAAACAAGCCTCATTCTTCCATTCTCCAAAACTACATCAGGAGCAAGAATCTCATGAACAACTCCTCCAATATTTCCAATGTTTCCACTAGTACCCCTACTAGCTCTTCCACTCTCTCTCAAAATGATCCATCAAAAACCCACCTCAACACTTTGGTCAAAGAGCCATCTGATCAGTCCACTACTAGCAACTGTTTTGGCTCTCCACTGAATTTGGCTGACTCTTTTTATGATGAACTTGTTTTTATGCAAACTTTCTTCACCAACAACCCTCACAATCTCAATCATCCTCAACAGCCTTCCAATTCCACTGACAACAATGTTGAACTAATTGTTAGTCCAATGGAACCCTCACAAAATCCAAACATGTACGATTTTGCTACTACCTCCACAACTAGTACCCCCAGTCCTACTACTACCACCCCTCTGTATTCTGACCTTTACCTCTCATACCTCTTAAATGGAGCCGACAATTCATCATCTTATAATTCAAATGATCATCATCCTCACTTAGGGTTTTGCAACACAAACATGGAATATTTGGCGTCACAGGATCATCATCATCTTCAAGCTGCAGCTTCTTCAAACGAAAAGAGAGAGATGGATTTGGTAGAGATGGTGTCTGCTTCTCAATGTACCCAAGGAACCAGCTTCTGATCTTTAACCTAGTACTTCGTTCTACCTTTGAAGAACTACAAGGAACTAATAAGTAATGGGTCACCTTAGAAAGTTGTGTAACCTAAGTTATCCTTTTTCTTTCCTTTTTGTTGTCTGGATTTGAAATTGCCAATATGGTGTTGGTTGGCTTAGTTGCTTATGGGAGTGTAACTGAACAAATGGTATGTGTGGTTTTTCGTTTTGTATATATAGCAGCCGAACTATCAAGTTTCTTTTCAGTTTTATTTGTGTCTTTTTCTTTGCTTTTCCTAACGGCCTCTGATTGATTACGTACTAGTTTTATAGATTTGAGAGTTTGGGTCGGTGGACGTGAAAGATAGTTAGAGTGGAATGGTTTTTCCCACAGTTCCATCTCCATGCATTGCATTTGTTAAATTGAATATTTCGTGATCACGTTTTTCTGTTTTCAGTTCACTTTAAATGGAAATTAAGATGAAAGAAAAGTGAGAAGAATATTTTTGTTTTGTTTTAACTTTGATAAGGTATATCATGTGGATTTATAATTTTATACATGTTTGTTAGCAATTTTAGTAAAATTTTCAATTTTTCAGCATTTTATGAAATCATTCACGCGTAAGCAGAGTTAGAAATTCGACTAAGAGGTGGAACCTAACAAAACTTATTAGGCAGGGGTAACTCGAGCTCTTTTATTAGTGACAATCAATCTAATTTGTAAAATTTCCTACTTTGGTTTCCTTTTATCTGCTTTGTGCTTCATGTTTTGATCAATAAGATAATTCAACACTTGTTTATACAGATAAGTATATGCAATTCAAAATGGATTCCGACATGATAGTGAAAAAAAAAAAAAACAAAACAAAACAAAAAAAGGGGTAGTTCACTTCAAACCTGATGGGGGTAAAACATAATTTATCCAGTTATGTATTATTTGTAAAAACTTAATATAGCAAAAATAAAAATAAAAACGTAAGAAAGGGAACGTGCATGGGCATGTGCAGGCATGCATTGGCTCCGACCCTGCGCGTAAAAGTATTAAAAACATGAGAAAGGAAACGTGCATGGGAATGTGAGGGTATTTCACTGGCTCCGCCCCTCCGCGTAAAAGTATTAAAAACATGAGAAAAGAAACGAGCATGCATTGGCTCCGTCCTTGCGCGTAAAAGTATTACCTATAAGTGTCATTTCACATCAATTGGTTGATTAGGCTTTCAAGTGAAATGGCAGCAAAACGGCCAAAATAATATCACTACGCAAATAATTACAAAAAAATTGTTATTGACATTATGAAAAAGTCATCATGCACTCTAAATATATAACGAGAATATTTGTCTATGCAAAATAACAGCCTTGAAATGTCAATAACATCATTCATAATTAACAGCTTTTGGATATTAGACTATGATTCTAAACAGATGATCAAAATCACAAGACCTGACTTATAGGAAAAGCCATATTTTTTGGTTTTTTGGTTTTACCATGTTTTCTTCCTCATTTATCCATATTCAGTATCATCTAGATTAAGGCTAATGGGCCAGCAATGGAGTAACTCAATAGTCAATAGAAACTAATCAAAATAATAATAATAATAACAATAATTTAAACTACATATTAATAAAACTCTCTTTTTCAACCAAAAAATGGTGAAAAGTCAATTTATTTTTCCACCTCAAAATAAAATTATGGACAGTAAAGTAAATTCACACAAAGTAAATGTTAGAGTTTTTTTTATAGCCTCACCAAAAGGTGACCTTAAGATCCTCTAATTTAAAAAAAAATAATAAAAAAAAATTCTCTCTCTAATTCCACGTTCCTCTCTCTCTCTCCCCCTCGATCTCCTTCCCATTTTAAAACAAAAATATATATATTTTTTCACACACAAAGTGACATAGTTGAGCTAGAAACGAACATTATTAGGCCTAAGATTGAGCTCGGTTATATAGAGAAAATTTGTAAGTGATGATCACACTGCCACGTTATTTCATTAGTTTACTTATTACAATATAAATAAATGACACAATTAATTTTTATAAATAAAGTTACGTGTTATAATTGGACAAATTGACATTACCATGTGGTAGTGTGTGATATTACCATGCATTTATAGATTAAAGAGGATGAAATAGAAGACTAGTAGACTACCCATGATGACTATCTTTGATAGAAACTAAATTTTCACCTTTGTTGAAAAAAACCTTCTATCCAAATTCTTCTTGGCTCTCCAGAAGTCTCAGAGCAAGACCTCTAAATTCATCAAACCAAGCTTCCTTGAAGAGATGAGGATGAGGATTTTGTGCTGCCAAGTGCCAAGATATCCTCTAGGTGGCTAGCCTTGAGTGTTGACCAGGTTTGTGTTGTCAGATTGAGTCGGGATTGGGTTTAACTAGAACGATATTATGGGTCTAGTCTATCAGTGATATTGCTTGCGGGTGTTCGTAGGATGTGAAGCAGCAACATGATTTTATCCTTTTATTTTGTTTCTGTCTAATAATTGCTCTCTATAAGAGAATTGCTTGATTTTAATTTTCGTTTTGTTGTGCTACCTTTTTTGGATCTATGTGTGAAGGGTGAAGCTGTTTGATTTACTGGATCTATTTCACTTGGTATTATGTGATCGTAGTGGTGATTAGGTGATATGATTGAACCATGGGCATTGTACTCTCTGTCACAATATATGATTTGAGATTTTTTTTCTCACATGATCTCCGTGTAAGACAAGATTTACTGGTTTTATTGATATGTGCAAGCTTGCAGTTCCTAATAAGCTTGAATTGAAGTATATTCATTGTTTTGCAATTCGTGATACTTTATTGTAATATTTTTAGATCTACTTTGCAAAGACTCTTTGAGGGCCCATTTGTTCATGAAATATATTTGTAATATATGCATGTTGTTCAATGAAAGAAATATCGCACTTTGCATTCATAGAACATATCAGCAAATCAGCTAAGTTATTCTTTTTTGCTTTCACGATTTTCATCTTTGTTTCGTTTTGCCTTTTGTTGTTGTTGATTCCCATTTCATTTTTTGAGAAAAATATATCTTGTTTTTTCTTGCTCTTCTTTTAAATACTGGTCTTGTTTCAATTGTATTCTCCCAACTCACTACGGCATGCATGCCTATTTTCGGCCTATTTAGGGGCTTTTTTTGGTTTCTGCTTTTCATATTTCGTCATATGCATAACTTAGGGTAAAAGTCCAATGAGTCAAAGTTGAATAGGTCTAGAAGTCCGAAAATACCTTTAAGACGCTTTTGACTGACCCAACTAACTATGGCATCCCAAACTCAAGTTTATTGATATATAAGTTGCGCCTAATAGTATGACATTACTAATATGACTTTGGAATTAATGTGTGAAAAATATTACAGTATATATTGAGTTATATCAATTTTTATATAGGTAGGAATTTTACACATTTTTTTTAGAACAAATGATATTAGGGGGAGGGAGTAAGCTAAGCCTCGCAATAGGCTAGCATTAATAATATGGTTCAAATTCGCCATTGGTGAGAATCGAATCTAAAAACTTTCACTCACAAGTTAAGAAAAATACTACTATAGTCAAGTGTGTCAGACTACTTGCATTTAAGTTGTGTCAGACGTGGTGTCGGTTTCAGCCGACGCAAAGTCCAAATATTTCAACCATATTTATACCTCTTTCTTCCCCATTACTTCCATGCTTTCATTTCCCTCTCTCGTTTACTTCTTTGGTTTTGCCCCGTGCGTTCTTACTCCCTCTCATTCTCCCATTTCAGCCTTACTCCTTCTCCTTTCCACTAACTTTTTCTATGGATCAACAAAGTGAAGATAAATGTTCTGAGGAACTTCATTTCGAGGAGGAAAAGTTCGAAGGTGGTTCATTTGTGAATTATTATTAATTTTTTGTTTTGTGTTTAAACTAGTATTAGGCTTAAACTGAAAATTTACTTTTGTTTCTTGGTTGTTAATTGTTTTTTTGTGTTAATAAGGAACATCCCGACGGAGGCATGGACCCTCAGTTCCCAAATGGACAAAACAACTTTGCTCGTTTGATTCGTCTGGAAAATACGTTAGTGATAACTCTAGTGCTTTTTCAAGATATGTAGCATGGGAGGTTAGAGATTATAGAAATCTCCCATTGACAACTGATTGCGTAAGATTAAGGAAGAAGAAAATGAAGTTTTCTGGTATAGAATAAAGGAATAAGATTAATCGGCTGTTGAAAGCAATGAACCATACAACTGGTTCAAAATCTTTTGCAAGAGTGTGGCAAGAATTTGTATGAGTTGTACATTTTTAAGATATTTGTATATTTTGTATGAGTTTTTGTATATTATGTGGAATGTTGGATATAAAATATTTGTATATTTTGTCACTATTTTTATTGTTAATAATTTTTATTAAGGTTTGTTTTGGCCTTTACATGAAATTTATTTATTTGGTTATATAATATTTATTTTAGTACCAATTAATTGAAAACGAATGCAGATTCTCGTATTTTTTATTATTATTAACAAAGATGGTGTCGGTTAAGACCGTTACTAGTTTGAATATTTTATTTATTTAATTGTTATCTGACGTCGATTTACGTATATTTTATTTATTTAATTTTATCACAATGTCGGTTAAAACCGACAGTAGGGTGGATATATTATAATTAAATTGCTATTGAATGTCGCTTTAAACCGACGTAATGTTTAAGCATACGTCGCTTTAAATCGATGTTAATGTCAGTGTCGCTTTTAACCGACGCTACGTAGTGGCGGATTAAACGAACAAACCGACATTGAAGGCCTTTCGTGACGCTAGCATTAGTGTCGCTATTCTAATCCGACATTACATTGTTTTATGTCGGATTTTTGCCAAATTTCCGACAGAAATTGGGTTTCATGTCGGTTTTTGCTTCGCCAGTGATAGCCTATATTGTAGTAGTGCTAGACTGTAATACTAAGTGGTTACACTAATTTTATTGGAGCTTACATTCCTATTACACATATGCTACAATAATGGAGATGATTCCTAATTAACTAAGAATAATCTAACACTACCCAAACTAAAGAACCTATTGATTTGAATTCCATTACAATACAGTCTATCTCTAACTCAATGATTTTGATCACGTTATAAGAGCACAAAATTAGTGTGAAGTCCTTACAGTGAAATTCTAAAGTCTATATGATTTGTGATGGTGGTGAAAGTCTGCACAACAGAAACCCTTTTCCAAGAGTGGCTCTCGAGTGTTGGATATAGGATAAGAATTAAACATTCAAGCATTTTAAGAACATGAACTGTAAAAAGAGAGTAAATAAAGACTTAGAGCAAGTCCACCCATTTTAGGAAGGTAAAGGCAAAGTAAAGGTAATGAAATTGTTTTTACTATTCACTCTTAAGTAGTAATTGTCCTTGTGCAAATCTACCCGTTTGCGAAGGGCAAGGGTAAGGGCACTGTTTATGAATATATTTTTTTAATTTATGTTTTGTAAGTTTGTTCCATGAAAATAAAATGATTGTAGCATTACAACCTGCCAAAGATATTAAAATAAATATTGAGTTGTGGTGTAGTGTGAGAAATGCAGAAGATAGTTGGGTATTTATATTTAAAAAAAAAAAAAGTATTTTTTAATTTTTAACCATTATAATAATCTTAGCTGTTCAATTTTAAATTTTTTATGTTGGATGCTCCAAATTGTGTCACGTGTCAGTGACAATTAAATTTGCAAGTTTTTTTACCGTTAGAAATCCAATGGCTCATCTTGAAGAAAAAAACGAGTTATTGGGTCGATTCCAACTGCCAATGGACGGAAGCCCAGGCGTCAATTGCAAAGGTAGTCCCACGAGCACAAGCCCTTGGTCCAATTGCCCTCCCCTTTTGGGACCGCTGGACCTGGATTTTTTGGCCCAAAGACAGTTCAACCCAATTGTAATGGCAACTTTGAGACTGCTGGACTTGCTCTTACATTGCAAAGGAAATGACTTTCTTAAGAAGAACAAACTCTAGTGCTGTCGGGCCACCGTATTCAATGTCGTCGAGCTGCATTCAGTGAACTACCATTGAAACGATCAACATATTTTTCCCATCATATTCAAACACATCGCCAAAAATTACAGAAATCATAATATATATGATCAGAATATATTTCTCGATCCCGACGAATACCTTGAGCTACTTCATTGATCATGCATGATATATAGTAGGGAAATTTTATTTAAATTCATCTAACCACTTTTTATACCTAATTTAAATTTTAAATGTTAATTATTTATTTTATCTTATTGCATAATTACGATTAAGTACAAAATGAAAGTAATAATAAAAATTAAATTTATCAATAGACCCATATATTATAATTAAACCCTAGCGTTACCCTTTGTTTATTCTATGTTCATTCCGACTAAAACCCTAATAGCTCTGATAGAGAAAAACAAGTTTTTCTATTGATAGATGGTGATTTTGAAGTTTTTAATCCTCCAACTAAAGTATGACTCGATTTATGGATATTTTGTTTATTTGCTTCTTCTTTGGATTAAATTTCATATTTTTTATATTATATTGTGTTTATTTTTCTCTGTCGTCTATATGCTCCCCAAAACACCAATGCAAGGACTTTTGATTAGTACTGCAAAGACATAAAACTTGATTTTTGGTGCAAATAAAGATTGCTCAACCATAACCACGAACTAGCGGGTGGCATGTCTTGCACCTTTTTTATTTGAAATAGCTTCAATTTGTTTATTTCTTTATTAACATAGCAGCAAAACACTCAGCCCTATGTCACTTCAAAGTTTCTTAAAAAGTATATGAAAATGCTTGATTTAAAAAGGACTGAATTGGAGCTTGCTTAACATTCTCTTGGAAAATTCAAGTCTACGGAATGATCTCTTGGATCCCAAGTCCATGGATGGGTTGTGGTAGCAGAAAGAAAAAAGCCAACCATGGAAATGCTAGTCCTATACGGCATATGCAATTATAAAGGGAATGAGTGTAAAGATAATTTTACATTTTGAATTGGGTTTGAGAGGGTAGTTTAGGTAATAAATTTGAGTTTAAAGAGATATTAATTCTTTAATAAAAAATAATATGGGTGAAGAGAATAAGTTGGGTGTAGAAAGAAATTAGATAGGTTCAAATAAAATTTTCCTACATAATTTTACAAAAGATCAACAATATAATCATAAAGTAACTATAGTGCCTCAAATTAAAGACTAATTTGCATTAGTAATGTAAGTTGTAACTAAGAGTTCTTGATTGATACAATTTCCCTCCAAAACCCATATGATTGGTAACTGACTAATGAGAGTCTGAGAGATGTGAGATTTTTCAATGTTTCAGAAACACGGTCTGGTACAACAAGTGTCATAATGCAAGTGGTTCGATCCTTAAAAAAAACGGGGCTGTTTTCTTGAAATACTAGAAAAAAATTCTTGAGAGAGAGAGGTAAGGAGAGGCATATGGGAGGATGAATGTAGACATGGAAGTTGTGTTAGGTTAACCAAACACCACCTTCCATTTCACGTGATATACCGTCATTTTCTGCTTGGATTTCTAAACTTAATCCCAATCCCCAAAACGACCACATTTTGCTTCTTCTCATATGCATCCATACCATATGTCTCCCATTTATCAATACCATATATGTCTAGTCATATTTGCCTTTCTAAGAGATTTATGCATCCTCTAAACTGCCAAAGTTCACATGGTTTAAACTTCATTAAAAAGGAAGAAAAAAGAAGAAGAATATGCTACTACATATGTGTCCAATATTTGCAAAGAATATTACCAACTTTGAGAAACATGCCCTTATGTATGAGTATATGCATCATCAGAATGACTCTTCATTGCTTTGTTTTTGTGTTCATAATTCTTTCGTCAAAGTCTATTTGTTGACCTCTAGAACCTTCATTCTTTGAGAATTTATTAATATTTCTCTTAAAATCTGATTACATGTTAACATGTGAGTAGGGGTACTCTTAGGGGCGGATCATTATGTGAAGGTTTTCCGAGAATTCTCCGAATATTCGGTACGAGTTCTTTTTGTCCCTATCAATTATTTGATGTAATGTCACATCAATTGGTTGATTAGGCTTTCAAGTGAAATGGCAGCAAAACGGCCAAAATAATATCACTATGCAAATGATTACAAAAAAAATTGTTATTGACATTCTGAAAAAATCATTATGCACTCTAAATTTATAACGAGAACATTTGTCTATGCAAAATAACAGCCTTGAAGTGTCAATAACATCATTCATAATTAACAGCTTTTGGATATTAGACTATGATTCTAAACAGATGATCAAAATCAGAACAATTGACTTATAGGAAAAGCCATATTTTTTGGTTTTTTGGTTTTTTGGTTTTGCCATGTTTTCTTCCTCATTTATCCATATTCAATATCATCTTAGATTGAGGCTATTGGGTCAGCAATGGAGTAACTCAATAGTCAATAGAAACTTGTCAAAATAATAATAATAATAATAATAATAGCAATAATTTAAACTATATATTAATAAAACTCTCTTTGTCAACCAAAAGATGGTGAAAAGTCAATTTAATCTTCTACCACAAAATAAAATTATGGACAGTAAAGTAAATTCACACAAACTAAATGTTATAGCTTTTTTATAGCCACCAAAAGGTGACCTTAACATCCTCTAATTTAAAAAATAAAAAAAATAAAAAAAATTTCTCACTCTAATTCCACGTTCCTCCTTTTTCTCCCTCTCGATCTCCTTCCCATTTTAAAACAAAAATAAAAAATATTCCACACACAAAGTGTGGGGGCATATGCTAGTAGCTAGTAATAATAATACTAACAAAAGAGCTTGACATAGTTGTGCTAGAAACGAACATTATTAGGCCTAAGATTGAGCTCGGTTATATAGAGAAAATTTGTAGGTGGCGATGGCATCGTCACGTAATTTCATTAATTTACTTATTACAATATAGATAAATGACATAATTAATTTTTATAAATAAATTTAAGTGTTATAATTGGACAAATTGACATTACCATGTGGTAATGTGTGACATGTGAGTGGGAAACTTCTCACATGGTCATGCTTGGGGCCTCGTAGGCCTTTGCCAAATTGGTTTGCAGCCTAAAAAGTGCAAATTTGGGCCCACCCATCCTCCAACGTATTTTCATTTTTACCGTTAAAATTTTGATTAAGGCGCTTTGATTTTCGCACACATCAGCATTTTTAAGTTTAATTTACATGAGCTTAGATATGTTTGTGGTACGCCAGCCATGAGTTTGGGTACGTTTCTTTGTTTGCATTTATAGATTAAAGAGGATGAAATAGAAGATTAGTAGACTACCCATGATGACTATCTTTGATAGAAACTAAAATTTTCACCTTTGTTGAAAAATACCTTCTATCCAAATTCTTCTTGGCTCTCCAGAAGTCTCAGAGCAAGACCTCTAAATTCATCAAACCAAGCTTCCTTGAAGAGATGAGGATGAGGATTTTGTGCTGCCAAGTGCCAAGATATCCTCTAGGTGGCTAGCCTCGTGTGTTGACAAGGTTTGTGCTGTCAGATTGAGTCGGTATTGGGTTTAATTAGAATGACACTATGGGTCTATTCTGTGCGGTGATATCGCTTTCAAATGTTCGGAGGGTGTGAAGTGACGACATGATTTTATCTTTTTATTTTGCTTTTATCTAATAATTTTAAAAAATTGTCTTGGGGAGTCTGGTTTTGATTTCTCTCTTTAGGAGAGTTTGCTAGTTTGAATGCACTCTAGCTATAAGAGAGTTGCTTGATTTTAATTTTCATTTTGTTGTGCTATCTTTTTTGGATCTATGTGTGAAGGGTGAAGCTATTTGATTTACTGGATCTATTTCACTTGGTATTATGTGATCGTAGTGGTGATTAGGTGATATGATTGACCCATGGACATCGTACTCTCTGTCACAATATATGATTTGAGATTTTGTTATCACATGATCTCCGTGTAACACAAGGTTTACCGGTTTTATTGATCTATGCAAGCTTGCGGTTCCTGATAAGCTCGAATCAATGCTTGAAGTCTACTTATTATTTTGCAATTAATGATACTTTATTATAATATTTTTAGATCTACTTTACAAAAACTCTTTGAGAACCGATTTATTCATGATACATATTTGTAATGCCTTTTGTTCAATGAAAGAAATATCGCACTTTGCATTCTTAGAACATATCAACAAATCAGCTATAAGTTATCCTTTTTCGCTTTCACGATTTCCATCTTTGTTTCGTTTTGCCTTTTGTTGTTGTTGGTTCCCATTTCATTTTTCCCAACCCACTACGGCATGCATGCCTATTTTCGGCCTATTTTCGGCCTTTTTTGGTTTCTTCTTTTCATAATTCGTCATATGCATAACTTAAGGTAAAAGTCCAATGAGTCAAAGTTGAATAGGTCTAGAAACCCGAAACGACCTTTAAGACGCTTTTGACTGACCCAACTAACTATGGCATCCCAAACTCAAGTTTATTGATTTATAAGTTATGCCTAATAGTATGACATTACTAATATGACTTTGGAATTAATGTGTGATAAATTTTACAAAATATATTGAGTTATATCAATTTTTGTATAGGTAGGAATCTTACACTTTTTTTTTAGAACAAACGATTTTAGGGGGAAGGAGTATGCTAAGCCTCGTAATATATTAACATTAATAATATGATTCAAATTCGCCGTTGGCGAGAATCGAAACTAAGAACTCTCACTCACAAGTTAAAAAGAATACTACTAGACCTTAATGCTAAGTGGCTACACTAATTTTAATTGAAGCTTACATTCATATTACACATGCTACAATCACGAAGATGATTTCGAATTAACTAAGGATAATTTAACACTACCCATGCTAAAGAACCTATTGATTTGAATTGCATTACAATAAGGTCCATCTCTAACTCAATAATTTTTGATCACGTTGTAAGAGCACAAAATTAGTGTGAAGTCCTTACAATGAAATTCTAAAGTCTATAAGATTTGTGATGGCGGTGAAAGTCTGCACAACAGAAACCCCTTTCCGAGAGTGGCTCTCGAGTGTTAGATATAGGATAAGAATTAGGAGTTTTAAACATTCATGTACTGTTCACTTAATCATATTTTTACCTTTTTATGATACTATTCATCACACCTTTATTTGTCATTTTTCATTAAAATTAAAAAAAATTTAGACTTTTCGTTAGTTTTCCTAAGAATTTAATTATTAAACATTCAAGCATTTAAAGAACATGAACTGTAAAAAGAGAGTAAACAAAGACTTAGAGCAAGTCTACCCGTTTTAGGAACGCAAAGGCAAAGTAAAGGTAATGAAATTGTTTTTACTAATTACTCGAAATAGTAATTGACCTTGTGCAAATCTACCCGTTTATGAAGGGCAGTGCACTGTTCATGAATATACTTCTTTTAATTTTTATGCTTTGTAAGTTTGTTCCATGAAAATAAAATGATTGTTTAATTTCAATAATTTATTTCAAATACAAGGAAAAAACATAGCTTTATAACCTGCCAAATATATTAAAATAAATATTGAGTTGTGGTGTGGTGTGGGAATGCAAAATATAGTTGGGTATTTATAAAAAAAAATGGTACTTTTTTAATTCTTAACCATTATAGTAATCTTTCTCAATCCCGACGAATACCTTGAGCTATGTCCTTGATCATGCATGATATATAGTATTACGAAAGATCAACAATATAATCATAAAGTAACTATACTGCCTCAAATTTAAAGACTAATTTGCATTCGTAATGTAAGTTGTAACTAAGAGTTCTTGATTGATACAATTTCCCTCCAAAACCCATACAATTTCCCTCTAAACTGCCAAAGTTCACATGGTTTATACTTCTATTAAAAGGGTAGAAAAAGAAGAAGAATATGCTACTACATATGTGTCCAATCTTTGCAAAGAATATTATCAACTTTGAAAAAACATGCCTTTATATATGAATACATGCATCATCAAAATGACTCTTCATTGCTTTGTTTTGTGTTCATAATTCTTTCGTCGAAGTCTATTTGTTGTCCTCTAGAACCTTCATTCTGTGAGAATTTATTAATATTTCTCTTAAAATCTGATTACATGATTAACATGTGACTAGGGATATTCTCACGGGCGGATCCAGACCACTTGAAGTCTGAGAAATATATATGTGAAGGTTTTCCGAGAATTCTCTGAATATTTGGTACGAGTTCTTTTTGTGCCTACCAATTGTTTAATGTAATGTCTGCTAGGTATATATCGATTGGTTGCGTCGACAATATTCGATAAATTCTCTCTATATTACTCATCAGATTATATCGACATGTGTCAGTATCTATTGACATGTGCGCAACATTATTTGATTGACAACAATAAGTGTTTAACAAAATGCATCAGTGAATAAACTAAAATAAAAATTATGCGCTTTGAGCTCTTTTTTTTATCTAAAAGACTTGTATTTAACACTGAAACATCTCAAAGTTCAATTTCTGGATTCGCCACTGGATATTCTTACAAAGAACTAGAAGTGTATTCTAAATTTAACAACAAAATCTCTCTTGCAAGTTATATAATGTAATAAGTAGTTATATATCGTATAATTTCTGCATTTCAAAGTGTTTTGACCCTCACTTAAGATTGGGAGAGACCCTCCTTCTCAATCTCCCATGCATCATTAGCCACTTTTGTTGTGGTATTGTGGCATCATTGTTTCTTAAGACAAAGGGTACTTTCACTAAACAAAATTAAAGTGAATCGCAGAATTTTCCAGAGCTTCGTAAGATAAAGGAGGAGGAGGAGGTCAATGGCCGATGCTAGTAAACAAAGTGCACGAGAAACAAGTGCTTTCATTGACACAGTAATATTTAAAATTTTGGAAGAAATTGTAGTAAACTTAAATATGGCACATATTAACAAGGTGGCTAATTGCACTTTTGCCATGTCATTGTGTCAACCCAAAAATATATAATTAACAAAATACACATTATGATCCGTGCAAAAGCAAACCGTGTATTCCCCAATCGCGACCACTTCCCGCTCATCAGCCAAACTCACTGTAATTGTTGCTGCCGTTTTGCCGCGCATGTGAGTGCGTCCCCGCCCACGTGCTTCCCCTCCGCCCCAAACGCCACCACCCCATTTTGCCACCGCCCACCAAAACTTGTGGAATAATAAAACGAAAAAACAAATAGAATTGGAAATGAACGGAAGGTGGCTGCTCTGCTCATCGGCGTCGTTGTAGAAAGAAACTTACATACATTGGGAATGTCAACATGACAAATTCAATACGCATTGTCATGCATTTGATGTAGAATATTGTCGTACTAAACTTCCCGTTGCATGAAAGTTTGTGCTTCGCTGTTCCATATTTCTCTTCTATACTATTTTCTCTTATTGTTTGGGGTTTTTTTTGCCTTTTATTTACTAAGCATCTTCGATGGCATCAGTCTCAGCGGAGTTGAGAGGGAAGCACGTATCCTCGCCACCGGTATTCCACAAAAAATGGGCATAGTTGGCGGCGTAGAAGGAGTTGCTTGGGTCAACCGAAATGGCTTCCAAGAATGTCTCCTCCGCCGCCCACAAGTCATTTCGAACCCTCCACAGAAACGTCGCGTATTTGTTGTACGCCTCCGCGTCCGGCGGTTGCACCCCTACAGCCTTCTTGAAGTACTCTTCAGCTCTGTTTATTAAATAAATCACCAATAAAAGTCAAACACTTGTATTTGACTCTTTGTACTTTAAAGCTCAGACTAATTTACGTAATTATCAATTAATCACTAAGAAGCCAAAGCAAAGATTTTTCATGTGAAACGCGTGAGCTGACCAAACTTGTAATGATTTTTTTGCTAAATAAGGGAAAGACTACCACACATTTCACCATCATACTATCACCAAATTTAAACACCCCGACAAATGAAAGGAAAAAAAAAAAAAAAAGAAGATAAATCGTCCATCAGATTTGAACTCAATACTATCGTAACAACAGAAATAGTACGGAAACTCTTTTAAAAGAACTTACAATATATTTTTGATAACATATTTTATAATATTAGCACAAAAATTAATGTTAAACTATGTGTTATAGAGACACCATAACGACCGAAGACACGTAAATTTTAATTCGTACCATGATATATTAATATTAATCACCCATCAAATTTATGGACATGAACATTAAAACTAACTAAACTAAGAGAACTCAATTTGTTAGACATGAAAATTAGAATTAAGCACTAAAACTATGAGACTTTTGATGAAATGGAACAGTACCTGTCGTAATCATGAGCAACTCGGTAGAGGAACTGCGCGTAATTGGCAAGAAGCAGAGCATTGCTAGGTTCCTTGGACAGTTCCGTTTGGTAAAGAAGCTCAGTTCTGAAGTACTCGGCGTAGTCGTCCGCCTCGATATTCGCCGTCACCGGCGAAACAAATCTCTGCATCGTTTCGTGATCCAGAGATTCTTCTACGCCTCGCATTTGATGAGCTTCTTTCGCTACTGAATTCCACAGAGCCAGCTCTTCCTCCCTGCTCTCTTGCTCCGAAACCGACTCTGCTTCTCTTGTTGTCCCTAATGAGGACAACTGGGAAGCCCCGTCGGGGACAATTGTCCGGTACTGGTCGGATCGGTCAAACCGGCCATCACCGTCTGTGCCGCTTCCTACCGGTCGGACCTTCCCTCCACCGCCACCGTTTCCGCCTACGGATGTCGTCTTGCCGTTGCCATTCACTGAAAACGACTTACTTGTGGAAGAATCAAATTGGGGGTTATCCAATTTATCGTTCTGAGTCTGAACTTCTTCCACTGAAATAGACTCGGTTGCACTGGCATACAACCCGGCGGGCGGAGCGGCGGCAATGGCGGCGTTATGGCCTAATGAGTAGACAGTAAAATTCGCCAAGAGGATCATTACATACACCATTAGAGTCGGCGTCTGAGAGAAGACCTGTTGAAATAACCAGACGAACGAAGCTTGCATCTCCTTCTGCACCCTGCTTAAAATACCCTGCAAATCTTCGAAGAACAGAATCTCTCTCATCTGCAAGGTGTAGCTATGGAGCTCTCGGATTATGAACACCATGGAAGAGAAGGCCTTTTTTACAGAGCAGCACGCGGATTCCCCTGCTTCTCGGAAACCATCCTGCCACTGCATCTTCCGCTTGATGATTCGGAGCGAGAGCGGAAGGTCGAAGCTGTTAGCCTTCCGCTCGATGCTCGCCTCCGGGACAATCTCGTCCCTCCGCTGCCAATCGCTCGGCCACGGTGGCTCTAGATCGAGCGGCAACTGGAACCGGCTTTGGTTCTGTTCAAATCTCATTCTCGTTGCAGACTCACTGACGCCGTGATTGTCATCAGAATTCGCCGCCTCCGGTTCCGAATCCGACTCGTTTCCATCAACGTTAAGGTCATCTTCACCGTCAAAATTGTCGGCGAGCTGGAATCGGAGAGCAAGCTCTTGAATTTTCTTTGAGAACTCTTCGTCTGAGAAGGCGTCCAGGTTGGCACTGCAAGCTCGTCTAATGGACCGGAATCTCGACTTCTGGAAGCCGCAGGACCGGGACCGGCTCAGCTTCGTCGATGGACCACCGAACAACGCCGACCGGTTCAAGCTGTGGACGTAGAGACATAACTGAGCTCCGCCTTCGTCGCCGCCTCCTCTGTTACGTCGTTTTGAGGGAGGAGACGCGATTGAGGAGGCTAGGGTTTGTGATGACGGCGTCGAGCGAGGAACGATCGGCTGCGACCAGTGCAAGCAGGTCGAAGGAACTTTCACTACCATTTCTCTCTGCTTTTCAGATCAGAGAAAAATGTGAAAAAATTTGATAGATTTGCAAAAAGCTTTGTATATATAAAGCTTCGAATTTTTTAATCGGATCTGCAAAGTCTCTGCCTTTTTTGCTTCCGACTCACTCTTCAACCTGTAAAAAACAAACAAAAATCAAATCAGCCATGCACGTGAGAAAATTCCCAAGATTTCCCGGAAAATCGAAAGTTTTCATGCCACTCATTGTATTTTCCAGGAAAATCGGATCCGGAAAGCGCATACCAAAGCCACTCAAAAGATCTCACACGAAAACAGCAAAAACTTAGATCCCTAGGCAGTAAAAAAAGCAGTTCCATGAAAACTGAACTCACTTGTTCAATTTTCCGGCGGAATCCGGTGCGTTTTCAGATCAAGGTCGGGAGAAAATGATGAGTTTTCCGGCGAGGCACTCGTAGAGAAGCTCACAAAGGGTAGCTTCGGAGAGAAAGCGTTACTCTTTGGGTGCTATATATACAAACCACGAGCTCTGTAAGAAACTTAGTGAAAAAATCTCGGAGCGTATACAGGTAGTTAGACCGTAAGTTTATACGGTACGGGAGTCCGGGAGATCCCTTGGTCGGTTAGTTACCGGGATATTTTGGATATTTACTTTCGTTGGGGTCTGACGTCAAGTCAGCTTGCAATTTGGAGGGGCTTTGTGCGAAAGCTGCTCACCGCTTCAAAGATTTTTCAGTGTGACGGATAAAGAATTAATTTGGAGGGGTTTTGTGTGAAGCGGATCACCGCTTCAAATAATTAATTTGGAGGGAGGGGTTTTGTGAGAAGCGGTGAGCCGCTTCAAAGAATTAATTTGGAGGGAGGGGTTTTGTGAGAAGCGGCTCACCGCTTCAAAGAATTAATTTGAAGGGGTTTTGTGCGAAGCCGCTTACCGCTTCAAAGATTTTTCAGTGTGGTGGATAAAGAATTGTATATTATGTGTCAGTGTAGATATTTGTATTAAAAAAATTAATAATTAAAAGAAATAATTGTTTTTACCATTTATATAAAATAAGTTGTATATCGTTGTATTCGATCACAATGAAAAATTCCGGGCTCAGCGGACTGTTTCCGATCCGATCTGGCTGCTCTCCGTGCTCCACGTGTTCACACCGACCAGCACCTTTGCTTTTCTTTGAAAACCGTGATCTGCTACCGTTACCGATGTTACTTGGGTGACACGTGTATGCTTGCCATTTGATTAAGAAGAGATCGAAATTTGATGAGTGGTGTGTTAATAGATAAATTTTTAATGGTGACCGGAATATAAGTAGTACATCACGTATTTTAATAGAAGTAGTAGAAAATTTTATTTTTTATGTTATTAACTTTTTAGTACATATATCACCATTTATTTAGTGACACGTGGTGTACCACCCCGTGTACCCTTCACATTGAAAAATCTCTCGTGTTAATGCCAAATTGCTAATGATGGTTAATAAATCAATTAATTGTTGATTATAATTCTGGGTTGCTTCACGTTTTTCCTAATATTTAGCTAATTGGTATGCTTCCATGAATAAGGTTAGATTCGAATGGAATTAGTATTCATATTATTTAGCTAATTAATAGAAGTCAAGATTCTAACACCTAAATATAATGGTTTTGTAACTGAAGAAATTAAGAGTATTAATCGTATACTTCTTATATTTCGTTCTTTTATCCTCGATATTAATTGGCTTCCAAATAAAGAAAGTGAATGTATTGGGCAAGTTTGCACGTGAATACTTTACACAATAGCAGCATATGATACTAGAGTACGTTATTTACGTGTTAGGTCTAATGATTATATGTGCTCGCTCTTACATTAATCAACATGAACTTGTTTAAAAGTACTTTTAAAATGATTGAAAACGTTTTAGGTGAACTTTTTTTAAAATAATCCTAAAAAAGTACTTGAAATACTTCATGCAATAAGCATATATCTTATGCTTCTTTCATAAAGCATTTAAAGTGCTTTCGAAACTCAAAACCAATTTCACTAAAAATACTTTCAATATTATTTTAAAAGTTTATGTAAATGAACTCTATGCGATAGTTATATAAGTTTAGCTCGAGTAACATGAGATATGAAGGGGGGCGTTGAGACTAATATTTGTCTCACGCATAAATAAAAGACTTGTATTAGCAGGTAGACTAAAGGAAAATAGGTAGATCGATTCTACCAAATCGCATAGATTTGCTGAGGTGGCACTCTGTACAAATCTTACGAAATCAGCCTTGGATTGTTCTGTGATTACACTGCACTGAAAGATGGAGCTTAAGTACTGGTTAACAAATCATTTGACAATGAAGGACCACTTAATGATCAGTATTAAATGTCACAAATGCCCTCACATATTTCTGCAATTATGACGTTACTCTCTCTCTAGTAGTTTCTAAAAAAAATCACGTTTGCATAAACAAGCTCAAACCTTTTTTTAAATCTATTATCATTAAAGAAAGGAAGAGATTTCGAAACTCTTATAATAATTTAACAGCGATAACAGTTTCGAACCTGAAATGCATGGATATAAGCCAAACACTTTATTCACTTAGATATTGAATCATATATTAAACAAGCTCAAACCAACAGTAACAAGTACATCATTTTTTTCGGAGCATGATTCTTTCACCTCCAAATCCCCTCCCCTCCCCTTCTCCCCCCTCTCACTTTCCTCTTTTTCTTTCTGTCTCTATAAATAAATCAACACAAAAAATATAAATATAATTTAATCGTGACCGTTCAAATAAGAGACAACTGAATGAGAATGAAATTTGAAATGAGAGAATCCCACTCCCATTTTCCATACACAAATGCAAGAAAATGATTGCTCACACTACGCGTACCGTAGACGATCACTTCATGCAACTATTTTGTTTAAGCAACTTCTTCAAACGACAAATTCTGCCTTGTATGAAAACATATTGCAAGTCAGAAAGCCAAGTGCATCCATGTCCCATCTATCATGATAAGTTTAATACCAATAATGCCTTTGCCCTCAATAGGTATAAAAATTAAGTTGCTCTATGTCTAATCCATAGAGAAAAATAACCTAGAAATGCTAATGTGATAAAGAGTCACGTTGCGTGATTAAGGATTTAGATGTGCTTAAATGAACAGTACTAACGTACTCTCAATTTGCATTAGGTCTACACTTGTCAATGATCCAAGATCATTCAGGTGTACCGTGTATGTAAATGATCCATTTTAACTAAACCTAGCTTATATTGAAATTAAGCGCGCAGTCAAGTCTCCATTCACGCATTTATCGCATATAAAAATTTTGAAATTTACTCGTTTATTTGACAGATTGTCATTCTTTATAATCTTAAGCAAAGTAATGGTTTCACTTACCAAAATCAAAACTACATATCCTTAAACAAAAGATCCCAAAAGCACTTACACATCCTAAATGTTTTGAGATAACATCAATTGAACCCTAAACATATTTAGGGTGTTTTTGGTCATTTTAGGCACAAAATGGACATGTGCTTACATTTTGATCAAGAGAGGCAGCCAATTATCATTGAAATTCCAAGCGAGGGCCTATAGTGGGTCCTCGTGCGTCCATTTCCCTACTCTAATAACTTAATAAATAATATCTTCGTTCATTTAATTAATAAATAAAAAAAGGAATCCTCTCTGGATTCATTTTGTAGGGATTATAGAGATCTTCACATTCTAAACGTTCATCGTATATCGTAGGATCAGTTTTTGTCAAATACCATTTATTTTTAATTTTAAACAAAAAAATTAAATAATTTTTAACCACACAATACTTGATAAATATTTAAGATGTGAAGATTCATAAGATTCCTACAAAGCAAATCTTGAATCCAATTCCAATAAATAATACTATAAGAAACATGGGTGTCGTTTAATTTATTTATTATTCCCTTCAGGATTTTATTCCCTTTTTTATATTTCCCAGGAGTTGTCGTTTTCTTGTTTTTGTTATTTATTTGATTTTGGTCCTCATAAGGACAAAGAATTTAAGAAAAATTAGATCAAGTTGAATGTTGTGGGGGTGAGGAACCAGCGGTTCAGAATGAAAGCTCAGAAAAGGGTGAGTAGTAAGCCGTAGCACAACTTGCTTGATGTTGCCATCAGGGGAAGATAAACCAATACGTACGATGGCGACACCACCATTTCAACGGCAGTAAATTGTGTTGCTTCATATCTTTTGGACGGCAATAGTTACTCCTGCGACAATTAATTGTGTCTGCATTTTATGATTCCAATCAGATATTTTGATCGTATATCGTATTATGTTATAGTGCTTTAGAGTATAGAATACTTTGTGAGTAATTAGGGTTTGAGATTCAACGAGTAACATACATATAGTAAATAAATTTGGTGATTGTTCCATTGTTATAGTGTTTTTAGGATGAATCAAACGCGCACATGTATAATGATGTATCAACGACTGTAACATATCTTTCGTAAGTAGTATAATGATGGAACTTAAGTAGACTTATTTGAGGGTGTACTTATGAAATTATTCTAAAATTCTCCTATAATCATATCAAGCACCCACTAATTTGATTGTTGATGGAGTTTTTTTTTTCAAGTACTCCTCTCGCTCTCTCGTTGATGGCAATAGTATCATTCATGTTGCTTCTCAACAAAACTACTTGATTACTTGTTGGAGAATTGAAAGACGATTTTTTCCCGTCCAACAAGGTCACTTGAGAAAACGAAATTATAAGCTTAAGTTTTAACTCATGTATATATGTAATCATATCATATAACTATCAACGGTTGAGTTTCAAATTACATAACCAAAAAAAATCAACATACAATCACACTAGGACAAGAGGAGATAATATTGTTAAATGAGCTAGACTTGGTACGAAGCTTATCGTCGATCGGCCAATCGTGTCAAATTCAATGGTAACAAGTTAAAATTTTGGTTTGTTAATTTGTCAGTGACTAGTTTCAAAGTGACAACCACTCAGCTTTAATTTGTGATCCAAATCTCTATTTAGTTGATGGCAATTGTAAATAAATCAATGAGTGACCATGTCGACGAATGAATAAACTAATGTTTAGGAAGAGGATTATCATCAATTTTCAATCAGCTTTGGTGGCTTTGCCCCAACTTGTTATTAGCTTGTATAATTAGATTAGTCCATCTGTTTCGATATTAGCCGTCCAAACAAGTCAAATACTGCGCTCTTGCTCATTATATATGGAACCGGTTCTCCTCCGGATCCCCAAAAACTGAGCAGCCTGAGCAATAAATCAGGGTCATTGAAATTTGATTCAACGACTACAATTATTATAATTTTTAGAGAGGCTCCCTATTTGTAGCCGTTCGATTAAATTTCAACGGTCCTGATTTATTGCTCTGGATGCTCAATTTTTGAGGATCCGAAGGGGATCCTGTTCCATTATATATGGGCGCAGATCTTTTCCGGACTTACACATCCAGAGCCTAGAGATCAAATAATTTTGCCCTTTAAAATTTAATCTCGTGACTAAAATTTTCACTATCGTTTGAAAACTACAATAATTTTTAGCTGCGAACAAATTTCAAAGACCAAAATTATTTGATTCTTAGGCTACGAATAGGATCTGCTTCCATTATATAGATGAGAATTGTATGAAATGTAGGGTCGGGATGGCCCAGCTAACCCTAAACCCTAAACAGAGGAGAGTACTGTGCCCAGAGCTGCATAATTAGCTGCATGCATTAGGGTTAGTGCTGTTAATTTTGAGGCGCCACCAAGATTTTTTCACGAAAAGGGTTCCCACTATCAACCACAAGAATGGATAAGGCTAAATTGGCTTTTATCTTTTGGGTTTATCTCTTTTGTTGAAAAAAGAAGAAACGTGTGTTTTAGACGATATCTCAGAGAAATTAGATTTAAAACACACGTTTCTTTTAAGCTCAATTAACATTATGAGTCTTATGAGTCTATGAATGTATCTAGGTTCAAGGTTCTAAAAAATACTAGGCGGTAGACTTGGGTTTAGCGTCTCGTCGGGACCTAAGCGGACTAGATGGATTTAAGTAAATTTATTATATATTGATAAATAAATGCCTATTTATACTTAGAAAATATACATAGTTGTATTGAGATACATAAATTGCAACATAAAATGACATAAAAATTATAAAGTATTAGAAAATATTGAAAACATGGGGAACAAATATATAATAAGTGTTCATCCACGTATTCAACAAGTTTATTACATTTTATTGAAAAATTAAAATAAAAAATAAAAGTTATCGATTTTCTGTCTAAGTGAGAGTCGCAACCTAGGTTAGTGCCTAAGCGGATTTAGATAGGTTAGGCAAATATCTAGGCGGGGTAGACGAACGCCTAAGCTGGTGTGGGTGCACTTTCTTAATTTTCAAACGTTTAGGGACTAATCGAGACGATGACTCAACGCCTAACGACTAGGCCAGAATTTTTAAAACAGTGACTAGGTTTTATATTCTGAACCGCGTACTACGTACATTGATAAAATATGATTCTATACGTGGATGCGATGACAACAAAATTATTGTTCAAATTGAAGAGTATCCGTACTTTCAAAAAAAAAATAATAATAAAAAATGGGATACCCTAGACTAACCTTCAGTATTGGCCGCTTCGCTGCCTAACCCCGACTGATGCAGTGACGGACTCCACTAGAACGGTGAGGTAGCAGGTAACTGTGGTCTGAGTCCTGTAACATTCGACGAGCTGAGTGGTGGGTCCCTTTTGGCGTATGGTAGCTTGTTGTCTTAGCTAGGGAGTGATGTTCTCGCGCTATAGTAATGTCTGGATGTGGTCTTCGCACTTGAGTGTTGATGTATGTGGTCTCTTCTACCAACGATGATTTTATGTGGTTTTACTCTTCTACGATGATTTTGTGTGGCCTCGTTAGTTGGTGATGATCGGTTGTAGTTGCTGATACGAATATTAGTTGTGTCTATCATCATTTGACATATTTGTGTTGGTGGTGATTGTAGTTTTTTTGTGCATGTGGTAACCGCTTAATGAGAGTCTACTCAAGTTGTTTGTTTGAGCATATTCACTCCATATCAATTTCTAGGTGACTAGAGCATTGTACCCAATTGGCATTTATATATCTATTTAATGAAATGTCACTCTATTGCTTTTGTAAAAAACGGTGCTATCCACTCTCCTTTTCACCTTCCACACACCATGATAATTTTTTTTCTTGATCATCTTCAATTCATTTGATTTGATGGCCAGAAATTAATAGGGGTTGGAGAAAGCAAAACGGGGTGTGTATAGAACACCCATATATATATATATATATATATAATTGTTACAGGCACTCCAAATTAAATTATCATTTTACACTTTATATTTTTTATATTTAGAAAGAAAAGTACATTGTGGAGGAGGTCTCAAAAAAACTTGTGTAAAAAAAATGATGCCACATATCCACTCCCATTTATATATATAACTATATATAATACGTTGGTTCTAGAAATTATGACATAAATGTAGTTTAGCTGATAAAGTAGCCTACAGCTTATACATGCATTAGACAATGAACCAACTACTAAATGAAGGCGGACAGTCACACAAGCAATATATGCGAATGTTTCTTGCCCTGCTGTTTATTTCAATGATACACCCAGTTACCTTCAAACCTTTTCTTTTTCAAAAAATCTGGCACCTTGTGGCACATCCCAGTAACACGGTGAGTTCAATTTCTGTTTACGTTCTACTTTCATCCCGATCAATAGCGGAGCTAGGAAATTTTTACCGGGTGGACTAGCTTAAAAATTTAATCTTTATAAACAAAGAAACTTGAAACTGTATTTTTCAGAGTATGCTCTAGCGTAAGAAAATTTCACAAGGTGAGCCGAGAATTTTCATTATTAAACAAATACGTGTTAAAATTCAAACAAATCCAAACTTGTACATGTACAAGAAGCGATGAGAAAAATGATGTAACAAAAAGAGATGGTTTGTAAACTGTATTATATAATTTTATACGGTTAAACCAAGAGAACTAAGATTAGTTACTAAATATATAATGGGTTACATTTGAAAATCCATAAAATTTACAGTAAAATTTTAATTTTTTACAGAAAGCTACCTGGGCTATAGCCCAGGGTAGCCCTTAACGTGGCTACGCCATTGATCCCGATTAGCATTCTTTGTGATTGAATTGTCAATTTCTGACATTTTATGTGATTAAACTGTCAATATGAATTCAAATACCTCCCTTCATGCTAGACAAGTGCCAGATCGATCATATTGTAAACCTAAATAGCATCCGACTGAGAGGGTAGGCTTTCCATAACGCATTGTCAAGGAAAAGTGAGGAGCACCCACGAGAGCTGGCTAGACCAAGACAATGAACATGATGCCAAACAAAAGAGAGACTGCTTGCAAATAGAAAACGCCAAGTAATTAGATGCTTTTATGAAACATAGTATTAAGATAAAACCAAGATCCAGGATGACTGAACAAATTAATTAGTTAATAGAGTTTATCATATATGTCAATGCTCTCTCTCTCTCTCTCTCTCTCTCTCTCTCTCTCTCTCTCTCTCTCTCTCTCTGTCTGGCGAACTTAATTAGACATGTTCATGCATGTGGGTGACGGTGGAATGTCCAATTAAGTTGGGCCACCGTGAAAGTGCCACAAAATTCCGTCTGCATAAATTCAGAGACGACGAAGTGTCTTACTTCTGACAAGAAGTGTTCTCGTCTTTATGTAGTTGGAATTATACCCATTATTGCTAAATAAAATGCACGAGCAACAAAAAGCATAATAATTCCCCATACTTCTTTTACCAAAAAAAAAGGTCTCGAATAGATGTCGTGATCTTGGAGAAATTTTTCAATGTGACCGTCACACGAGGTGGTACACCACGTATCCTTATATAAATGATGGGTTATGTGTGTTAAAAGGTTAATAACTTAATAATTAAAAATTTTCACTACTTGCATAAAAACATGTGGTGTACCATCCGTGTTCCCATCATAACTAAAAATTTCTCGTGACCTTGAGGGGTATATATACCTAATAGTGCCTAAATTAAGTTCCACGGTCTGCTTTTAAATGCGTTTAGAATGCTTTCAAACTACCAAAAATACTTAAGAGCATCTCCTTATAAGCTATAACAATAAAAAAAAAGACAGCCACTAATTGTTTCCAACCGAAATGTCAAATCCTATGTGGCATAAAAAGTTAAAAGTATTTGTAATTTTAAATCAGCATTTCAGTGCTTCTTTCAAAAAGCATTTAAGTGTTTTTTTTTTTTTTTTCATTTTTATTAAAAGTTTCAATGTACTTATAGTAAAAGCAGTTTTATTGAAAGCCCTTTTGATTAAAAATACATATTAAATAAGCATCTCCAAACCCACGCAAGAAGCAAATTTCACCATGAAAAGTAAAATAGAACAATCACTAGTACCTATTCCAAAAGAAACTAATAGAGAGTATCCCACTAATACCTAACAAACATGGGACTGTAACTACTTGGGGAGCATATGTCACCAAAGATTTTACCCACCCAATAGTGAAAAAAGTTGTAGGAAAAAAATCGAACCAGTTTGTTTGACAGAAACCCCAAAATTAAAATGAAGGGCAAGTAAAAAGCCAACATTCACACCTTCCTCACAAACTTGCACATGATTGGGAATGGTATTTCGAAAAGACAAAACCAGCCTTTGCTAGACAAAACCATTTCCAATACTAACATAGGAACATGGAAATTGGTATGTACACCAAAAGCTTAATTAATTAGGTCATATATCTACAAGCACATGCTTAACAAATATGTTCCATTTGATCCCAAATTGTGTTATGGTTGCTGCAAATCTTCTCGTTGCATTAAACTTACTCTAATCCCAGTCGTGAACTTCTGAGCTTTTGGCCAAACCACTTTCCCATGGACCCCAAACAAGTTCAAATGCACCTCCAGTCATATATGCCCTGTGTGCCAAACAAATTATGTGACCTATCAATAATTATATGCATGTATGATGGTAACAGTTTCCATTGCCACCAGCTGTATTAAAGGGGGCGATGATCGTCACATGAAAGAGTGCTTGTAATTTGCAGTATTAGGCATCGATGTCCATGTGTTGCACAGGGCTTTCGACACGTTTGCTGTTGGCACAAGAGGTGTGGACCAAGCAGCAGGCGCTTCCTAGCAGCAAGGAGTTATCACGAGCAATGAAGATGGAAATGCGACAATGATATGTACATATTGTGCTTTACCTTTGTACCTAAAGGCTCAAACTGTAGTGCCCTTGGAGATGGTACGTGCCCAGATTGTGTTCCATATTAAGGACATGGCTACCCTACACACTCCACATGGAGCATGTGAAAGTTTGTTGCTTGATGTTTGATAGGAGATCCTGCCAAGTATATGCAGCCAGCTAGAGGAAGTGCCTACCAAATGGCACTTGTAAAAAGGTGATCGTTTTCATACTACATATCAAACTTCATATGGTTATTGTTACATGGAAGAACCGAAATTTATTAAGATGTTAACTAAAATAAATATGATACTGTTTTATTGAGTTTGTAATTGAGCCATTGACAAAATAAATAACATTATAAATTAAATGGTTTTACTAACTAATTGTATTGAAGTATATAGTTTGTGATAAATTCCACATCTGCTATATGTCAGTAGGTAGAACACGGACATATGAGTTGACACCATTACTATCTATAGGAAAACATTGGGGGAAGGGTTAAGTCCCACAATGAGCGCAACTCTTGCATTTAGTTGCCACCGTTGAGTTTGGACCATGAGAAGACTGATACTATGCAAGTGAGGAATAATATTTAACATAATTAATAGTAGGATCACTAATCCATCTATCTGAAATCATGACAAATATATTGTTCAAGGCACATAGCTATTATACTCTAACTCAAGGTACATAAAATGTACTCCTAACTCATTAGTTAGGTGGAGGGTGCATTTCAACCAGATCGCTGGTCCGTCTCTCTAGGATATCGACAAATAATATTTTCGCGGTGCATCGGCTCCGCCATAGTTGTTGTAGTTAGATTTTTTGTTCGACAACTTACGAATCTACATAAGTGGAGCAACTTAATATGTGTGGTTTCTCCCTAGCTATGAGAGTTTGTTGTTTTAAGTTTGCTTTCTGGATATGCGGTTGGTTTAATCAGGCTCCCTTGTGGCGGAAGAAGTATCTTATTTATTTAGATGTTGTTGAGGTATATCTTTTCAAGATTTATATTAATTGGTCATATATAGCTAAGTTATGAATCAATTTTGACTACATAAAAAAGTGTGATAAACTTTATAGGTGTCCTAACTTAATCACCTATTACTAGGCGTTGGATTTATCACAAAAGGTCTTTAGTGATATTATATTAGGGTCGGGTGGAAGCTCTTATATATTAATTGTATATTATTTTGTCATGGCCGATGTGGTATTCTATTTTCCAATACACCCCCCTCATGAGTGGGCCCACACAAGGTCACCAGGAAAACCAATTCCCATATTATTGGGAACTTAACAAGTCATTATACTGAAACTCACACAACTTTTTGAGAGCCCGATCATCATCAAGAGACTAGTGCCAAAACAAGTTTTTGAGGGCCCAGTCATTCAATAGTTTTAAGCTGGAGCTAGCGCAAAGCAAATTCAAGCCCAGTAAATTGGGCTCAGGATGTGCCAAAATAACACTCTACTATGATACCATGATAAACATTTCAGGCTTATCATGATAAACATTTTCTGGCTTATCATGATCGATTACAATATTACTGATATTGTTCCAACTTAACCACCTATTATCAGGCATTAGGTTTTATCACGAAAGATCCCAATGATATTACGAGTAGAAACTTCTATATATTAATTGTATATTATTTTGTAATATGATCGATATGGAATTCCTATTCTCAAACAAAAAGTACTTGAGACGTATGTATAATAAATCCAAATTGCAGAATTCATACTACTTGTGATATAATCTAAACGATAAACAATAAATTAAACAACCTACTTTAGTTAAGTGCATTGACACCTACGTTACTCAGTTACACACACACACACATATATACACTTTCTTTGTCATTTGGAGAGGGAACATTTAATCCCGGCACCTCCACTTTGCCATCTTCCAATAGTTAAGTAGTAGGTCTTTAGTTGCATTATAAGTTTTTGCACTGAGATATGGAACGGTGATATTATAAACAAAACTGCAGAATACTAATCGGTAACTGTAAACAGTGTACGCGTTTGTAAGCAAATTGCTTTTGTTTTTGGAACGTTATCATTTTTATTTTCTTGAAGAAAAGAAAAGGAAAAGATTGTTTGTATGTGAACCAATCGAATGCTTACAAGTGCACTGAACCTTTACAAACATGAAGTTAGGAGTGGACCAAAGGAAGGATATTGATTGAAAATTGAGATATCGTAAATAACACGCGTACGCATGCAGTTCCATGAAAAACGTTGCCAGAAGGTACAGTGGTGAATGCTAGAAATCTCTAGGGTTTCTTGTCTGGCCTTCCAAGTTGTAAACAAAGATTTAAAGAAGAGATGAACGGGTTCGTCGAGGCTCGAGGAATAGCCAAAATAGAAAGGAAAATTAAACATCGCAAAGGAGGGACCTTCAAATTCCAATCCACACGGGTTTCTATATAGTTTGGACAAAGACATGTGGACGCCAATGCCACGGCAATCTTCTTATCTCCTTATCTACTCTTCTCGACACCTCTCCCACCCAAAAAAAGCATTCGATAGTTCCATCTCTCCCTTTCATAGTTTTTGTTTCCATTACCATTACTACCGATCCGTTCAAACTTCACAAATAAGCAAAATACCACTGATGCCCAAGCTTCAAAAATAAGCAAAATAATATCGATATTTACATACGTGTTCTTAGTCAAGTTAGTTAGAGCATTGTGTTTTTCTTACTGCATCAAGATTGGACTCTCCTTACCGTACTAGTTTAGTTACATCCAGTGGCATAGCCATGATTTTAAATAATGGGGTCATAATATCAACCAAAAAAGATTTATAGGGCCATTTTGTCAATCACCTAGGAGGCACCTGCCAATCCTTGTTAATATATGCCTAAAGTTTCTGCCAACATTTGACAACTACTATTATTTATAGAGGTTTGTCAATAGTGGATGCAAAATACTGCGGAGTAATATTGAAGAACACCGAAGCTTTTCAACTAAAGTATTCATACAAGAATAGAGAATAGGATGAGAAATTATGATAGAATAAAATAGACGAAGTATGAAGAGAAAATTGTAATTTAGTTTGCATTAACTGTTTATGGAGGTCAAATACAATATACAAACAAATATACATGGAGGATTTTGAAGTTGTTGGGGTCAAGGACATACCCCATGTTGACTCCGTCACTGATTATGTCTAATGTAGAATATCGTTTTGTATAAAAATGAAATTATTAATATTCAAGCTTCTTGTATGTGACTATGCCTTTTTCTCTTTTTCCTATGAAATGAAAGAACTATATATGTCCATGTTTTATAAGCAAAGGTTTTTGAGAAATTAGTTTCATTATTCTGCCTAATTTATCTTGTTTTCGAGGAATTAGTTTCATTATTCTGCCTAATTTATGAGAGATTATTCTAAAAATATTGAAATACATTAACCCACATTTATCATTGGATGTGCCTGTATATAAATACATGTACATCTTTCTTTTTTCTTTTTGTACTTGGGTTTTCATCTAAGATGGGTTCTAACAAAAATGTACCAGGGTAAGATCAAGATTTTGTCTCCATTTTTAATAGGGGAGTGTATGAGTACTAAAGTGTCATGTACCTTTTTATTAAGTTTAATTAAGTTGGCTACTTTGCTTCATTTTGTGCACACCAAGTTCAAAACTTCCTCTTTACGATGTAAATAAATTTAGTTTAAATATTCTATCATTTATCAAAATAAGGAGAAATTATACCATAAGTTAAACACGCATGTCTTATAAGAAGCCAACAAGAAGCCTAAAGCGATATAAAGTAGATTATAGTACGTAGGCCAAGCACAAGCAAAGGATAACAAACATAATTCGATAAATAGTCCGAACTTTTACTTAAACGAAAAGCCTACCAAAGACGCGTGGATCCCCATCGTTCCTGAAAAGTTATATAATGTTGTAAATTGATAAGGTGTGAGAGGATGATAAACATTTCATTTGGTTAATATTTGAAATCTGTACAAGGAATGATTAATTTCTTAATTGGTTAATTAATCATATTATGGGCACTACGTGTGCATGGTTGTTGTGTGAAGGGAGAGGATATTTTGGTAATATGATGCATATACGTGCATGCAGAAATATCTAAGTTGTCGCCATGGCTTAGTACTGGGCCCTTTCGACATGCAAGTGGTCGCCTTCGCGGATTGTATAACTGTGCAGGGGCCACTTTTAAGTTTGATCGTTGAAATGATTTCCGACCACATCGAGCCCTTTAATTGAAACGAGACATACAAGTCCATACAAAAAATATATCACAAAATATTGTTTTATTAAATAATAAATAAATATTTACATGAGAAGGGCCAAGGAGATAATGATGTGAATGTGGCCTTGTGGATCATTTATATATTTGATGCCTTAGTTTTCTTTGGTTGTGATTGGATATGCAGAATTCTAGGGTTTATCGTCTACCTCAAATGAAATCCAAATTTGGTCGTCTGACTAGCTACTTTTGTGCATAAAGTTAAACACGAAGGCGAATACGACCAGTAGGGTTTCTGCAAATAGGATCGTTCTAGTTAGTTTGTGATGTTCATGGATTTCAACTTGCAAATGCATATTTGGTTGTCCAAAGTATATATTGGTGATACTGTATGAATGGAGCCTACAACAACCTTGACAACCCTATGCATGAAAACTACCAAGGAAGGTGCGGGAGGTGTTTACATATGAAAGGTAAACATCTCTCCTTAATTAAAAATCTCTCCCTAGTTTGTAAATCACATTGTTATGCCTCTGTAATTTGGCTCAAGAAGGTTTCATCACTTGTTGATATGGTTTCGGTTCATCACTTGTTGATATGATTTCGGTTTCAGTTTCGGTTTCTAGCTATTAGGCCTCTGTAAATTAATATTCTATGTTGATGCACAAAATCAGGTGGATCTTGAGTCAATGTAAAGTGTGGAGGGAACTTCGGTTAAAGATAGATGGACAAAGCAACCTGGAAGGAAGGTAGAGTAAGTGTCGAAGGGCACCAGTGTGGCACCTGCTTAAGAGCCTTTGATGCTTAAAATAGCAAAATATGTTTGAGGCGTCACGCGCATGAATGAGTTTATTGGTAATATAGTACTGTTAAGTAGTAATGATGTTTAACCTTTTGAAGGGAGTAGAAGTTACTTTTTAAAAGAGCCAAAGTTGGGGATGATTTCTAGACTAGGTCAATGTGAGATTGAATGCACTTAATGTGGTGTTGTCACTTGTTGCGTTGTGATTGGCCTTCAAGTTGAAGGGAGATCTCCCATTAATTAGCTACGGGAATAGCCACGAGTTGTGGTTCTCGCTTGTTGTGAGGTTAATTCGTGTGCTTCGACATTAGTGCCTCAGCAAAGTCCTTTCGGATGGTTCATGAGGTTTCCCAGTTGAGCTGTATTTGGAGGTTTTGGGATCTTCAATCCATTGCATCAGGTGGGTTCAAACCCTCTTCCTCCCCTCCCCATATACAACTTAGATAAATTTGGTGCAGAGTATCTTAGGTTGTTCAAAGAAAAAAAAATGTTATCATCCTTATTAGCATCCAAATATCATCTCTAAAAAAATTCTTTCAAAGTTACGTTCGTAATATATTTATATATATATATATATATATATTTTTTTTTTTTTTTAATTTTTAAGGTAGAGTACGGACCGCGTTAATAAGGGATGAAGACGTTTCTCCTTTCCGAAAATAAGGAAGGTATTATCCTTATCCAAAAGATGAAGATTTTCTACACTTCTACACTAGTTCTTTGGATTGCAGTTGAGAGATTCTCTCGACAAGTTGTTGACAATTTTCGCCAAACGAAGGCAGAATAGCTTATGCTATCACAATGCTTGGTCTTAGCTGCAAACACCACAAGATTTGATTTGAGTGGGCGTGAGCCGCGACACACTAAAGACAGTTATTAATGCGTAATCTTAACCCCATAAACTAAGCTAATATGCTAAGCATTTATTTGGTGGTGACACGGTATAGTTGACCGATACGATAGTCAACGTTCCTCTTAATTTTCACAAAGCAATGAGTCTTATTGGTTTGGGGTCATCTTTTTTTAGGGCGAGCCTTTGTGTAACCAAAATTTTGCTTTTTTATGACCAGAAGATCATAGATTCGAGTCGAGGAAACAACAACCTCTTTGCAAATCAAGAAAAATGTTGCATACGATAGATGTTTCATCTCTAACACTCACAAAACAAAAACTTTGTTGGCTTGGAGTTGTCCATTTTGTCACTACATATAGTATGGACCCATTGTCCAAATAGGACATGAAATTAACACCCTCTACCGCCATATACATACTCATCAAACAGATGCCCTTTTTCCTTTGAAGAAGAGTACGGACCACATTGCAGAGCCCTACCCTATTGATGTACATGATGCTAAAATACATTCATTCAAACATTATATTATCTTATACATATCTAAACAAATTTTATATCCGGACACGGGCCACCGGTCACTGTCATATATATCTTGTAAGTGTACAGCCCTTAATACAAACAGTGCTTGAGATGCACCAATTTTTCACCATGGTCTTACTTGTTACAACTAAGTGAGGTCCAAAATGATTCCATGTGTAAATACATTAAACGAGAGATCATCATACACGTATTTTGGTGAAAAAAACTTGATGCGTCTTTATCTCAAGTTAGGGAGCCCTTACAATGATAGTTGTTGGATAAGGGGTTAGATTCCAAAGTGTGTATGGGCAGTTGGACAAAATTGAACGTCTAGAATGTAAGAGAATTTTTACTGTACAAGTGGGTTGAAATGACTTATTATAATACACACAATGACGATAAACGATGTTAAAACAAGGATATATCAACAGTTGAACAATGACAGTGACGATCAATTGACGCCATGAGGGCGATCTATGATATACGTCTCAACAGTTCAACAATGGGAGGAAAAATGAAAGGTCCGCGGGTACGATAGCATGTCAGTAGTTGAACAATGACATAGCAATAATCTATAGACTTAATTCAACATTTGGAGGAGATGTCAAGATCCTAAATTTGTGTTTCTACATTGTTTCTACATCCATTTGCAAACGAATCTATCTCTTGATAGCGATGCCTTATGTGGGATTCAAAGATGAGAAACGAAGAGATGCATAGATGTGAGAGGGAGATATCAAGTGGATGCATTGAGTTTGGAGGGAGGAGAGAAGAGAAGCAAGGCACGTACTGAATATGAACACTGACCAACGCATTCGGTTTTGCTTGGTTT